>NC_054752.1:8541715-8841715 GCF_018143015.1 Lytechinus variegatus
ACTAGAATGATACTGAAATTTCATCAGAGTCGGATGTAATATAGGAAAGTTATGACATTTCAAAGCTTTGCTTATTTTTCACAGAACAGTGATAATTATGTACAACTCAGTAACATGCGAATGAGACAGACATGGCTTCTCTCACTATTTCTGGTCAGAATCACAATTTTCAGCTCGCGCTTCGCGCTCGCATTGTAACTTACAGGGGTCATATTAAAAATGATAAAATACCTTATATCTTGCTTCTAAGAATGAAAATTTAGTTTGGGTGACTATAATCCTTAACCCCTCCCCCTCCCGATTTTGGCTGCCGCGACACGGAAATGCGGATCATTTTGCCCCCCCCCCCATTTATGAAAGCTGGAACTGCTCCTTGGCATGACGAAATAAAATGTGAATAAAGATAATTCATGCATGGTCGCGGGACATCGGTAATCATGGTAATCGGTACTGATATTTGTCGGTAATCAGGCCCTCCACACCTTCTACTGGAAAAGGCCTAGCGACCCCCTGATCTCATGACAATTAAGAGAAGTAGAATATTTCCTTAATTTGCATAATTATAATGAAATACAAACGATATAGTGAGTGGATGACGCCATTATGATCCTCTCATTTGCATATACCAGGATAACCGTTAATTTGTGGAAATTTAGCAAAGTTTAAAAATATCATCCGATTTTAATGAATTTATAAAAATAGTTTTATGTTCATTTGCATTGTCTCTTTTTATTATAGTTGAGGGTCTACATCAACAACTTTATGGACACCTATCATTATGAGGGCGCCGTTTTACAGCTAGCACGGCCTTTCCCATATACTCTTTCATTTGAACTAGCTTTTTTTTAAACTCAGAATCTACGTTTTTAGTTCGTATTTTCAATCTTTGGACATATAAATGTGCTTATGAGATTGCATGGATTGCTTTGACCATGGACCTACTACGCATGCTTTGACCAACTAAATCTTGGAAATGTGTCACTCAGATCTGACTCAGTGTTGACGATAGGCGTTATCGTCAACATTGAGTCAGATCCGAGAACCCCAGGCGCTATGTAAAAAAAAGTTGTCATGATAACAAATGCCCATTTTATATACCAAAATTACTATTAGCCAATGAAAATAGATGATTTCAGATGCTCTAAACCCTCGTTTGGTGCAATTTTTTTTTTAGATTTCATTATTAACAAGTTTTATGAAACGGGCCTGTACTATACCTTCATGAAATTGAAATTTATTTTCGCTTCACCACCACAGTAGAATGCTGACAAATCGATCCCGAATATATGAGCGAATGTCTAACCGGTATATTTTTTGTTTCAATAAAAACTGAATTTCATGCGTTGGGAGTGTACGAAGACATCATATTTTAGGTAAGGATTACAATAAGAGGTTGAAATTCGTAGTTTTGGTAACTTTCAAAAAAGTAGAACAACTTGTAAGGCATTATCGTGAAAAAGTTGCCAGTCGTCCACCCACTACCGGTAATTTCGTCAGTGACTTCCTTCAACTCCCATTGACTTTGTACAGTAACGGTACCTCTACCAGTACACGTACGGTACTACGTGTATGCCGATTGCCGGTACGGTACCGATACCGGCCGTGTGTGACGTGTGTGAACCGTGATGATCATGTATGCATGCATACTGCAGCTGCTGCAGGGATTTCTTGTCAAGTATTAAGTATATTTTAGAGAGACTACCCTTTGTGGTCTTATTTTCCTGAAATGGTGCTCGTTCATGTCGTTGTGTTAAAAAAATGGGAATGGAAAGGTGTCATTGATTAATAATGACATTGGCATGCCGTTGGTTGGGAATGTTGTTGACTCATTCACTTTGCATGCGCAGCTTTGTGAGTTTGTCCTGTCACCACACAGACAGACACAGCACACTGAGCTGACAAAATAAACGGTAGGGCCTTGTGAATCATGGACATGATGGACTGGTAATTGTAATTTTTGTATTGGTAATTCATTTCACGATAAATGCCCCCTTTAGATCAATCAATGGCGCTATTGTGAAATAGACCAAAAGCTTCGGTCTCTGTTTATGTTGGCTGTTCCGCTGAACTCCATTGGCTCCACTCACCAAATAAAATTCAGAGACCTTGAAAGTTGTAGCTAGATCTGTACAGGGACTCGATGGCCCTATGTTTATGTATTAAGTTTGGATCAACCAGGGAAATAGTAGTTGCGCGACAGCCGAAATAAGTCACTGTTTTACTTTTCCCCCTTTTAAGTTTATTTTTTTCCTGTTTTGGTGCATTTCAGGCTAAAATGGAATAGTAATCTTTATTCTGGTACAGTTCTTTTTATATATTTTTATGAAATAAAGGCAAAAATCGATGAGCCCCATCGGGGGGATTTTGTTAACCCCTTAATGGTGGCTGCACAATAGCGAGCCGTCTGTGTACGAGGAGAAATAAAAAAAATGTTAAAAAAACTCTTTGAAACGGACGGCTGCCAGCTGTCTAGGTTTGAAACTGCAGTCATTAGCGCCAATATACAGTCAGTAGCGTAATTGTTGTTGTGATTTCTTGTCCAGTTTTTGCCTTAAATTAAAGTTCTTGTTTGGTAGTCTGAAAAAATATGTTGACAGTTTGCAATAGGCATGCCAATCACCATGCAAATCACTCATTCAATGAACAAGGTTATGATACATGTATGACCTTGTTCTCAGTTTCATTTCCATGTGTGGCAAAATTAAGGGTGGCAAATTTGGCTTATTTTCTCTTTTTCCATTGGACAAATGCTTGATTTTCTTACACTGTTAGTTTCCAATACAGCTATTCATCATATAAATTGGCTCTTATGTAAATTTGATTCTTTGAATTATTTTTTTCTTAATTAAAAATAGAGATTGAAAAATGAAAAATTTCTTGCCATATTACTTTCCACCAATAGAGGGCGTACACAAAAATATGCCCAAAATTCAAGTTTTTGAGCGCTCTAGTGAATACAAAAATTATTCCCAAGTTACTAATGAAAAATAAATTGCAACTGTATGGAAATTAGTAATTTTGGTCACAAAAGTGATATTTTAATGATTTTTTAAAGTACCGTAAGTAACGGTGTATTAACCGCACCTTTTTCTCGGCGGGATAGAAGCAAAAGTCGGGGGTGCGGTTTATACACGGTGACGGGTCTGAGCCAGCCCGCCGTAACCCCTCCCGTACATGTACGATGTCTGCCAGTTCACAACACATCGAGTGGCCGGGCGTAGCCGCCCAGGCAATGTCGTTTAGAGGGGTAATGGGAAGCGATTATTGCAATATTAATTAAATGTTGTCCATAACAAACGCACCCACCTTCATGACACTAATTTTGACTTTATTCTCGATTCAAAGTAGTGAAGTTCCCTGGCTAATTTAAGAGACGCCAAGCATACTCGGTAATATTTTGTCACCGCTGAGCGAGAGTTGAGTGAGCTTAGAGATTGCGTTGTAATGTGGTTATAGTGCGACTTAAGCTGGCGCTATTCAAAATCCCGTTTCGCGCCAGCTTGTTTTTTTCCTTCCTGTTTGCTTTTCATAAGATACCATGTAAACCACGCACGAGAGAGACGGCACGAAGCCGTAAAAAACAACTGGAAGAAATGTCAATTTCTTTGTTTCTTGAACCTTCCTATAATCCCGTATCCAAAATTCATGCTAAGACATCAAATTTCTGAAAGTGATTGTGAGATTGTGATGCAAGAAATGTGAATGTTTCTTCCTCCTACGCTGGGAAAGACACAGATCATAATTTGATGAGATGTACTGGCATGACTTGTACTGTATCGTAGTTTGCAATGTAATGGCAGTGCTGTGTGTGTACACTGTGACTGTGAGGTGAGCGAGTGTGTAATTTGCCAATATTGTCGGGACCGTTCTTTCTTTCTAACATTTGTAGATGAATCGATCAAGAACAGCATATTTCTGCATACCGGTAATCTCTTTGGATACTTTGAAATCTTAAAAACTTAGATTTTGTTTCTTCGTACCTCAAATATGCATGTAAATGTGAGAAGATTTTTTTTTTTTTTTTTTTTAGTCCAAAGTTGGGGGTGCGGTTAATACACGGGTGCGGTTAATACACCGTTACTTACGGTATGTGGTATGTACAGCATTGGCATACCATAGTCCTACCTGTAGATTCCCCACAGGCAGGATGGTTGCAGTGAACAAGTGATGCAAATCACTCATTCAACAATCGATGTATAATCTGGTTCTCAGGAATCCCTGTGTGGTTGAATAAGCTTGGCAATGCTTGACCGATTTTCTCTTGGTCTTGGGGATAAATGCTTGATTTTTGTTAAGAAGTCAATTTCCATACCATCTTGGCTCTGAAAGTAGGGTCTACTTTATTGAATTCTTTTAATTATTGAAAATAATTGAAAATAGACTTGTTGAATGACAATTCTGAAGCAATTTTACAATCCACCAATAGAGGGCATACATGTCCACTAAAATGCTAAAAAATTGTAGTTTTTGAGCACTCTGCATCTGGTGAATGTAACAAAAAGTGATTGTTAGATCACAACTACTTACATGTAAGCCAGAAATATGATCTAGCGCAAACGAGGCTTGTCAAAATATAAAAGACCACAATAGACGAATCTGCAATAAGCTTAGATATAAACTGCCGCCAGATAAAATCTACTCCCTCTATGATATAACCAGAGGAGATGCATTCACAACAGCTGTGTTACTCCCATCCGATGCTCTCTTTACCTTGCCTCCCAACTAAATGACGAGCTTCTTTTGCTAACAATAACATTGGATTTCCTCTATAAACTGCATATTAGCCATATTACATGTACATCTCTTTCCTCTCTACCATAAACTGCTGATGGACCCTCTTAATGCAGTACCCTACTGTTGATCTCTGATACAGTGGAGGAAGAAAAAGATCCCCAAGTTTCTAATGAGAAATGAATCACAATTATATGGAAATACCCCTTTGTAACCAAAAGTACTTAAATATCACTTTTGTAACCAAAAGTACTTATTTCCATTGGATATCAGTATTTTTGGTTACAAAAGTAACATTTTAAAGAATTTTGTACTGCATAGATCTACATGTAGATTCCCCAGAGGCAGGGTGGTTGCAGTAAACAATTGCATGCAAGGGTCCATTTACAAGTGTATTCTTTTCTACCCTAAATTAACAATTTCATTTGGTTTAGGCCTGCCAATGCTATAGTGAATTTTGATAATAAAAACAAGTCAAAATTGACTAAAGTTTAAACTTTCACTTGGTCTTGGGGACTTATTGGTAGCCCGAGGGCTTGATAATAAGAAACGTAGCATGAAATGTACATGTAGAATAAGAGATGCGGTTAAGATGTTGCAAGTCAAAAATATGTTTGCTGTGATTTAAAAATAATGATAAAAGAGATGCATATTCTGAAATGAAAATGTCTTGGATGGTGGTTTGTGTGTGTGTGTGGGGGGGGGGGGGTTGTGTCAAACTGTCCTCTGCCAATTTCATTAAATGAGAAAAAATATTAATTTTTCAAAAATTTATTCTCTCATATACATGTACTGCTACAGGTGAACAATTGACTGAGTATTGGAACTGAGAAACCAGCATTGATCTAGATCCCAAGGCAATATAAATTAAGCTTCACCATGGGTGGAACTTTCGGTAAATTGTTCAGTAGTTTGTTTGGCAAGAAGGAGATGAGAATATTGATGGTGGGCTTGGATGCTGCCGGAAAGACGACCATCCTCTACAAACTCAAGCTGGGAGAAATTGTCACAACCATCCCCACGATAGGTCTGTATGAATACGACATTGATTTTATATTTGAATGATATTATGTTAGTGGAGACACCAATTTATTTATCTATTGAAATATAGAAATGAAAGAAAGAAAAAAACAAGAGACATCATTGGTCTCATGTTACATTATCAGCTACAGTGGATCATCTTCCTCAGTTTTGAAAGTTGAAACTTTATTTTGGAATCAAACAGTTTTACATTTAGAATTCAAATATCTCCAGGTCTGTACATAGTAGACTAGGCCTGAATCAAAACCGATTTGTATTTTTGTGCAGACCGATGGACCGAGGAAATAATTGCACAAGAAATTCAAAGTCAGATATTTTGACAATTAACCAGTTTAGGAAAGTTTGCATATACATATAGAAGAGGGACTGTGGAAATAAGATTACCAACCATGTAGTCCTGAGTCCTGACTTCTTCAATTTTCTTGTTTTGATTTATCGGCCTGTATGCCCTGTAATATTATGATGCCTTTTACATGTACATTACATTACATTTGTGCCGCCATATTTTTTTGCAACTACGACCATCCCTTTTTTGCCCTTAGATGGTGCTACAACTCAAATGGTCCTGCGGAGTAATTCAGGGGTGTGAGAGTTCAGATTTTTATCTAATTTCAGATTTTTATCTAATTTCAGATTTTTTAAAATTTTGATTTTCAGCTTAATTTCAGCTTATTTTTGGCTTTCCTCTGTATGAAAAGTATGGGAGCTCTTTCTCTTTCAGACTTTTTCAACACTCTTCAGCTTTTTCAGATCTTTTTATTTGTGACCACTCACACCCCTGGTAATTGCAATCTGAGAACAAATATAGTAAATATGGATGCACACATGTTCAATGTTTGATATCTTTATGTTAAAAGCTGATAAATTCAAGCAAGAAAAGTTAGAACTCCAGCTCGGTAATCTTAGAGCCATAGTTCTACTTGTGTACATGAACAATTCAGTGATCCAGACCTACTGTAATAAAGACTAATGCAATGAGGAAATCAATATCATTCAGTGCAAGGACTTTTTCATGTACCGTAATGCTTTGTGTGATATTTTGCAGGTTTCAACGTAGAGACGGTGGAGTACAAGAATATAAGTTTCACAGTGTGGGATGTTGGCGGTCAAGACAAGATCAGACCACTGTGGAGGCATTACTTCCAGAACACACAAGGTATGACATGAAACCTACATACTGTATTGGAAGTAATCTTTGGGGGGGGGGGGGGGTGGTGCGATGTCCCCCCACCCTCAAATTTTGTATTTTATGATAGGAGCCTTTGGGAGATGGTAGTATTATTTCATTTCCACTTCAAGATAGAAATTCAAGAAATTAAATCATATTGATATTTTTCATGTTCTAAAATGAACATCTTTATCTTGTGTGGGGAGAATAATGGCAGACAAGTGTGGAGGAGAAAGAAAAGTAAAACATGTCAAATGCCTAAAGAAAGACTGATGAAGCAAGGAGAATGTAGACGGCAGAGTGGAAGAGAGAGAAAATTTGAGCCAATGGCCTGTATTCTGATAGCAGGTTTAACTTAAACTCGGGTTTAAAGTTGAGCTTTAAGTATGGATAGCAAATTGTTACATAAATCACCAACAGTAAAGATATCATACTTCAGCTCACTTTGGCTCTCAAATCATTCATGATTGTCTATAGTATAAATAGATGATTGTCTTCGATGAATCAGGAAAGAGCACAGTAAAGACAAGAAGCATACAATTTAATGAAATATGTTGATACCTTTGGCTTCCCATACTTTAACCTGAGTTTACAACTACAACTTTAACCTGAGTTTAAGTTAAACCTGACTTCAGAATACAGGCCTATATGTATAAGAGAGGGGAATAGTTAAAAGGTGACACAACATTTGCTGTGGTGATAGTTGCTCCATGCTTTATTTTGTCTGTGATGTAGGGTTAGGGTTGCAATAGGGTTATGTTAGGTTCAGGGTTAGGTTTAGGATAGGGTATAATCCAGGGTTGAAGTTGGTAATTTTTGTGTGAATAAGTCAGCTCGTAGTTCCTTTCTGTGCATGATCAAAAGATTCTACGCATGATCAGAGGAAGGTCATTTGTACTAAAGTGACATGGTGGTTTCAAATCTAATGAGATAAGCACCAACTTTGATGTCTTGATTATTCATATATTCTTTTAAATTGTACATTGTAGTTTTCATTTACATCAACAAAAAACAGCAATGCGTCCACGAACGACTGGTATTTCACAGTTTGCCAAGTACATTGTGCAACATGCTATGATCTGCATTCAAAGTAGGAATGCAAAAATACCTTCATAAAGTGTTCATTGGTGTGCTATTCTAGTCACCTGGTTTTATTCAATCTCTTCATCATGCTATGTAAGGCAGACTTACGTAATATCTTGCTTTGAAATCTGCCTATATTATAATGAAAAAAATGAAAGGTCATTTGACCAAAATTTTCCATAAGTAACTACGAACTGGTCTATTCATCGTGGAGTACTTGTCACAGGAGCAAATGTCAAGGAACCATTTGTTATGCTTGCAGGAGAAACAAATGATGAGACGAAAAGGATGAGGGTAGGCGGGAAGAGGGGTTAATGGAATAGAGAGGGAGGAGTTAGAGATATGACACAGCAGAGAGGGAGCAGGTGATAATTATTTCCAGAATTTTACAGTATTGTGGTTTGCTTTTCCTTTCCAGGTCTGATATTTGTAGTAGACAGCAATGACAGAGAAAGGATAGAAGAAGCCAATCAAGAGCTCACTAGAATGTTGAATGAGGATGATTTAAGAGATGCAGTGGTACTTATCTTTGCAAACAAACAGGTAAGAGGTCGCCAACATACTAGGTACTTAACAAGAATTTTGTTTTTTATACCTCCGTCCACAGTAATAATATGTTCCATTTGTCAAGCGCAGCTACTATAATTGCATACTGCGCTTGATACTTGGTATCATATCATTAAGTCGCCTAAAGCTGAGCTGCCATATTATATAGCAATCAAAGAATAAATCTTAATGGGTACCCATTCACCTCACCTTGGTCGAGTCCAGCACAATGTGGGTAAATTTCTTGCTGAAGGAAAACACGCCATGGCTGGGATTCGAACCCATGCCCCCCTCTGATTGAAAGACGAGAGTCGTAACCAATAGACCACGATGCGCCCACAGTAGGCGGTTTATAGTGTTGTAGAAGTCATTATTTCAAATGTTTAGAAGTTAGATGTATTATACATGTACATGTATATTCTCCATCTGACAATGGCAGAGGCACTAATTCCAACTGCTTGCAGTCGAAAATCTTATTTTTCTTTGAAAGATTGTTCTTTCTTTCAAAAATGTATATTTCGTGAAATAAAAGGTTTTTCACAAAGAAATGGTTTTAAGTCGTGCTTAGTGCTGACGCGCAATATTTGGAATAGAATCCTTCTGATAAATACGCAGTACTTAATTAGCGTGCGTCCTCTTTGTATGATTTGATCTATGTGGTGATGCCTTTATATGGCATGCAAAAGTGCAACTTTTCTTTGTGAAACACCCCCCTGATTCCCTTTTAAACTTGTTATTTCACTTTGTATACTCATGCACTCTTATGTCTTAAAATAAATATAGACAAAATGGAATGCCCTTGGCAAATACTATTTTTTTTTTTCTAAATGGTACGTAAGAAAATTCATAATCTGTCTGCAAGTCCAATCAACTTCCTAAGAGAAAAAAATCTAAGAAATAATTTTACTCAAATCAATATCTGTGATTGGTTCTCATCTGTTATATATTTTAATGTATTTGTTTTTCTGATTTTGTTGTAGGACTTGCCTAATGCTATGCAGGTTGCGGAAATTACCGATAAGCTTAACCTTAACCGGCTTCGTAACAATCGTTTCTGGTACGTCCAGGCAACCTGTGCTACTTCCGGAGATGGACTATACGAAGGATTAGACTGGCTCTCTACTCAACTTAAACAAAAGAAGTGAAGGAATAAATTCTTTTTAAGAGAACAATATCACAGGGGTTGAGAAACAGAAGTCCTTTGGTCCAAAAGAGTGAAATTTGAGGAAAGTGATGTTGGTATTTTTCTACCAAGTAAATTGTGTCTGCTTACTTTGCTACCATATATAGGTTAATGAGACACTTACATTAATAATAATGATAAGAATAACAATTGCATATTTACCCAGGGTAGCCACTTCAGTTTAAAAAAAAAAATGTTTTTCTTTGGGTCCTGCTTTAATCACATTTTGGGTAAATTACTAGATTTGCTTGGTAGAAAATGATTGAATACATCACTTTTTTGCAAATTAATGATTTCTGTTTTTCAACTGTCAATTTCCTCTCAATATTCCTGTACAAGTAGTACCATCCTATCATTATTATGTTTCTGGGTTATTATGCATGTGATATACATCATTGAGGACAACACTCACGCACAAGGTATCTTTGGAATAGTTCTATTCGTTTGGACTGTTTCACAGGTAACGAGTTGTGTAATTATTGAAAAGCCCGATTAAAACGATGTGCATTACTAAAGATAGCTACCTGGATCCTTCGATAAACCATCCTCACCTTCAAAACCATGACTGGTCAATAGAACCCCGTATTAATACCAGTCGTTAGCAAAAATTTCTATCAACATATATGTTTGGTCACATGATACATTTCAGCCAATCGCTTGATTGGGATCCATGTCACCATAATTATTATTCCTACTTAACCTTAGGTACTTGTGCGTATCTTAATAGATGTCTACAAATACACATGGAGCTGGATATCTACATTTACTCGGCAGAGCTGTGCATGTAGTTGCCATAAAATGAACGGCCCTTGTAATGTGCTACCTCGTCGTCTTTCATATGCTGGGCAAGGCTCAGTGATTCAACTCCACATTGTCTCACGATATCAGTCCGCATCTGCGGCCATCCGCCTTAAAACCCACAAAAAGTTGCCCATAATGAATTCTAAGATTTTCGTCAAGGTTGAAAAGGCATATCCCAAGTGTAAAATGCTAGATAGCCTATCAAAATTGGTTAACAAGTTCACAGAGAAGTACAACTCATTTCAGCATAAGCTTCTGAGAATAAGGAGAAAATGAAGTTTCAACATTTGCAGTTCACTCAGGCATAATACTTGCATAACGTGCAATCGGATGTGGGTTTCCCTCCAAAGCAGTCGAGGGAAAAAATGATGGTAAAGAAACTCTTGTATCTTGTTCTGACAGTCTCAAGAAAAAGAGCTGCTCTTCTGGTAACCTTGTTTTCAAAATTTGAATTTTGAAGACCAAATTACAATTTTAGCTAATTTTGCAACAACTTGCCTGGCAATTTATTGTTCGTTTTGAGGTGGATGATCGCAGGTATTTTTTCTATGGCAACTTCAGTCGCTGTCAGTAGCCTGTACTCAGTTGCGAAAGATCGCTCCGAGCGAGTGGACGTTATAACTCTGCGCTATGCAAAATTGTTGATCCTACATGGATGATCATGCGATTGGATCATTGTATGCCACCTTTAAGGAGATTGTGCGATATGCAGGATATTCAGTAAACGCCCTATGGGCACATTGTATGATGATTGTAGACCAAAAATAAATTGGGTAGAACAGCTTGGAAGCATTTTTATGATGGACCTACCCAGTATGTATACTTTGTTGTACACAAAACTTTCCACCTCCCTGTTTATATTAAATGCTGCTTTTTTTTATTAGAAGTTATTTAACAATCCTGTCGAGCAAAGCGCTATTCGTAGATTGAACAGTTCCAGTGAGGAAGATACCACAAACAACATGACTGCATGTCATGTGCATGTAGATCATGGCCAAACATGCATTGAAAAGGTTTGTTCCATTTTGGGATATCGCTTACATGTCCTGCAGTTGCCCCCTGTCATTTCACTATGTAGATAATATTGAATAAGTGATAAAGTGTGTAATCAACGTAACTTATGGTTTTTTAGAATGGGAAATTTTAATGAGAACTAATGAATTTATATATTGAAACTTCATACATTTAGATTAGAAACTATTTTAGAAACTCTGGGTATGTATAAATTGTCTATATAAGCAAGGAACTTGTAATAGTGATCATATAATGCAACATAATTGGGCGTGCCATGTTTTGCTTGTAACAATATCTACAGATGCACAGACTGTACAACAAGTGCTGTTTGGTTTCAACTAGAGTTGAAGTTCCTTATTACAGAGACCAACATGTAGGGGCTATGTTATAAACTGTAAGGTATGCATGACATGCACAACTGGTGAACTGTTATGCTAAATAAGAGATGTAATATTTCAACAAAACTTGAGTGAATTTCTCATGACCCTATTCAAACTTATAATACAAAGTAGCAAGCATCTAGATGTTCAGATGATCATTATCAGCCAAAATTTTACCCTACAAATATCAGATTTCATCTTCAGTAGGTTATGAAAACGAAGCACCAAGAATAAGTCACCAGTCTTGCGCACAGCCATGCCTAGCTGACAAATGGCTTTACAAAGTATCACCCTGAACACATAATGTACATGTACCTCACACTATATTAATCATTGAATAATAATTGCCGTAATTATGAGATGTGTGTTATTTTTAGATGTATTCTACATTTATGACAAATTGAGTTGATTGTAGCTGCCTTAAATAAATCTGCATATTAGAAGAATATGAGGAAGAAACAGATTAGAATGAAAATAGGAGATCTTCATGAACGAATACTGTATTTTATTAGTGGATATTAGAATTAGAATTTTTATTTTGATATTGTGCTTATGGTAATGATCTTTTTTGAGAATTGTTGAACTCCGGGGCTCGTTGCTGAGAGAGTTTCCATCAAACGCAACTTCATTTTTATCCAATCAGTTATGTGTATTTGGGACTCGGCTTGAAATTTGGAGTTGCGTTTAACGCAGATTTGTCTGGAATTGACTCTTTGCTGCTCAAGTAAATGCTCTATGGAAACATTTATTAGTTGGCAAAGAGCAAAGATTTGTATTGTTAGCAACCATTGCTGCAAGATATTCTAGCGAAGACCAAGAACCAGTTGATATGATCAATTTCATATCACTCTTTGTCATTCTATTGGATGTTGCAAGTATGTGAATAATTGATAAAGCATTCTCTGCTGTTTTCTTTTAAAATTCCATGCGTTATTTTGTAAGTATGTCTGATATATTTGGTACAACCGTTCAGCTATGCTAAATGTGTATTGTTTACAAATGCGAGGAATGGCGATTTAGAGAGGATTATTTCATGCAAGAAATACTAATGATTTTCATTATTTTGCTTTGAGCCAATTGGGTGCTCGGATAACAGTGGCTTATAACAAATAGAGAAAATCTCTATTTTATTCATGAAAATGTTGTTCCTTTGATCACAATAAACTTCTTGTTCTTTTGCCTTTTCCGTAATCCAGGTGGGTGTTTCATAAAGCTGTCCGTAAGTTACAAATTAATTTACACATGCTTAGTAATCTTAGTAAGTGGAGCGTTGTGGCCCAGTGGATAAGTCTTCTGACTTTGAAACAGAGGGTCGTGGGTTCGAATCCCAGCCATGGCGTAATTTCCTTCAGCAAGAAATTTATCCACACTGTGCTGCACTCGACCCAGGTGAGTTGAATGGGTACCCGGCAGGAATAATTCCTTGAATGCATGAGCGCTGAGAGGCAGCTCGAGCTAAAGCCGGGGTAATAATAATAATAACAATGCGCCTCGGAATAGAATATTTCTAGATAGATGGCGCTATATAAATGCCTATTATTATTATTATCTTTTCTGGTGGTCAATGATATATTCCTATATCTATGACTGAGCACCTTGGAACATGTTCCAATCATGCATACATGTAACTAAACAACAGCTTTGTAAATCATCCACCCATCCAATCTTTGAGTCTGATTGTCTCTTTATCATTGTTACCATGTTAGTATCAATTGGATGGCATTGTTACTATAATAGTAACTTATATGCAACCGGGCCCTGGTAGTGTCATGAAGCCGTTTGCAAGTTAAAGGACAAGTCCACCCCAACAAAAACTTGATTTGAATAAAAAGATAAAAAAATCAACAAGCGTAACACTGAAAATTTCATCAAAATCGGATGTAAAATAAGAAAGTTATGACATATTAAAATTTCACTTCATTTCACAAAACAGTTATATGCACATCTTGTTCGGTATGCAAATGAGAGAACTGATGATATCACTCACTCACTATTTCTTTTGTATTTTATTATATGACATATTTTTTTTTCTCGTCATTGTCATGTAAAATGAAGTTTGATTCCTCCCTGAACATGTGGAATTCCATTATTTTAACATTTTGTGCTTCAGGCAAGGAGGTCCTAATCATCAAATTCGTAAAAATTAAAATATTGTATAATTAAAAACAATAAAACACAAAAGAAATAGTGAGTGAGTGACATCATCGACTCACTCATTTGGATGTAACTGGCTCGTTCATATGACTATTTTGTTAAAAATAAGCGAAACTTTGAAATGTCATATTTTTCTTATTTTACATCCGATTTTGATGAAATTTTCAGCATTGTGCTTGTCTGATTTTTCTCTATTAATTCAAATCAACATTTTTCTGAGGTGGACTTGACCTTTAACAAAAAAAAAAGAAAAAGAAGAATAATAAAAGAGGTTGCCACCATTTTTGGAGGCAATATCCCATAAAATGAAATATGAAAAGATCCACATAATGGGGGGGGGGGGGGTGGGGGGAGGAATGGAAGCATGTGCCATATTTGACCCTCCCCCTTCTCCGAATCCTTGGCGACGGTAGGTTAGGCATGGTTCAGAACTTGGTCACAACCATAATATCAACATTTCATGTAAAATGTATCAAGATGTACAGACAATGTAGCGTGTATGTTCACCATATGAACACAGATCCCCTCTCGTAGATAGTTGTATTCATTTCATATATATATATCCTTTTCCTATGTTTTTGTTTGGTATATATAATATATATATATGTATATCAGAGCCTGGACCAGCAGTCTTGTCTCTTTCTACATTGACTTTACATTGAAGGTAATACCCCAAGACTATCACAGCAAACACTGTGTATGTGCACATTGTATTGATAGTTATATTCGGGGATGTGGTTCATGTTTTGTATATGTCTAGATCAGTAGAGATTTGTTCCAATACCTAAGAATGATTGATTAAAATCATGTTCACATTTCATATCAGTTGGTCGTTTATCATTATTTGCAGTTGTTTTGCTATACACCGCATCCCAGAAAAAAATGAAACCGAGAATTATTAATCATTTATCAGAACTTAATCACAAAAACTATACACAAATTACCTAATGATCATTTTAAAGCTTAGAATCTCCTCTTTGACCTGGTATAAGTCAGATTATTCCTCATTCATACATAAGTGGGCAAAAAAATGGATATTAACTGTAATTTGGAGGGTCAAATCTGAATTTTAAAGGGAAACTTTACCCTAGCAAGTTTATTGTAAAAATAGAAGAAAAAATATTGAAGGTTTGGAATTTTAGGTATTTGATTTTGCATTTCCACAAAATTCAATGCCTACTCTTAAATTAGATACCTTCAGAAAAGGGACAAGAAATAAAAAAAGTTCTGTTTGTAAATAACATTTTAATTAAATATATGAATATATAAAACATCACAGACGAGGGATATTGTCAATACATTTTGTTAGCAATCAGCCATGCATGAAGTAGTATAATAGAGCAACAGGTACCATAGGAAAATTCTGAAAACATAATAAAGAAATCATGAAAATGCAAGCGTGATTTCAAAGAAATTTATTTCTTGACCATTTTATCACATAAAAGAGCAGATTTTGAACTTATTAGGCATGTCATTTTTGTTTTGAAATTCAGATACAAGCATTGATTCATAGAAACAGAACTTTGTTATTTCTTAACCATTTTCTGTGATTGATGTATCAAACTTAAGAGCAGATTATGAACATTTTAGGCATCTGTTTTTCTTTTGTGAAATTCAGATAATGCCCACCAAGTGACTTTTCAGTTTCCTTCTTCAATTTGTTCTTACCCTCTCGAGTCTTGTGCATGAATGATAAATCATCTAACTTTGATATACTAGATGGAAGAGGAGACACTATAGTGGAGTGTTTCAAGAATATCGCAATCAATTGCAATTCAATTTCAGGTCCCTAAATCAATCATAAGTCTTGCAATCAATTGCAATTCAATTTCATGTCCCCAAATCAATCATAAGTCTTGCAATTCAATTTCAGGTCCCTAAATCAATCATAAGTCTTGCAATCAATTGCAATTCAATTTCAGGTCCCCAAATCAATCATAAGTCTTGTAATTAATCGCCATTTTTGTACTCCATTGCGATTTACAATTTATGCTATGATTAAATTTAATATGTTAATTATAAATTTGCAAGGGAAGTTTGCGCTTGATTCTCACATTTATTGTGACACCCTGTAAAGCTTTACAATGGTACGTGTGGGTCATTTGTCTATCAAATTTGTGACTACGTTATGATAAATCATCAAGAATTCTTGGTTTCACTTTTTGTGTGATGCACTTTATAATTTACTGGGCATCCAATGTTTAATTAGAATGCATATGGCCCTGTTGATTTGTAAGCAATTATGTAAATGTTTGACCCATTTTATCTTCATTTCGGAGCACTAGCCTACCTACGGGGGGGGGGGGGGTGGCAATCTGCCCCCCCTGATGAGTCACAACCCATGGAAGGGACGTATCCATGCCCCCCCCTGATGAGCTTGAAAACCTTTTTTTTTCTGGTACGAAATCCTATATTTGTGGTTGAAGACCTTTTTTGTTTGCTTGTCAAACTTTTGGGTGGACGAATTTGCCCCCCCCCCTGTGAACAATCCTAGGTATGCCACTGTATAGGAGTGACCCCTTCCCCCATGCTTTCTTATATCTGTCAGATATTTTTTTTACCAATTTATCTTTATTTTTGCGTGAAAATTACATGACACCTAGATAGATCCTTTGTCATTTGATTGGTTGTTTGATGTCATCCAGCACATTTTACAATGTCATCATCCATAGTGCAACATTAGACCCATACCATTTTGTCCATTGCACGCTCGCCGAGACCACCTGTGCTACAGGTAAAAACACTTGTGTTGCAGTGCATGTCTTGTATGCGACATTAAACATACCGCATTCCCACTGAATTTGCATTCAAATTTATACTTGTCAAATAACAAGGAACTATTTTCAGGTGTCATATAAAACAAATAATGAATGTTTATCATTCATGCAATGGACAGCATACTTCATGAGGTAAAAGATGAAATCAAATGATCCATTCGCAGGCATAGCCAAGTTGAATGGATCAATTCATCTCTCACCTCATGAAATATACTGCCCATTTTTACAATCAGTTGTAAATATTATCTGTACCTCTTATGTTACAACCCCTGGGGGCCGTTTCATAAAGCTGTTCGTAAGATACGAATGACTTTACGCACGACTGGTGACCCCTTCTTGTGCTAGATGATACATCCCTATGTCATTCATTTAGGACCTAAGAACATGTTCCATTCGTTCGTAAAGTTGTGCGTAACTTTACAAGCAGCTTTATGAAACACCCACCTGGTGGTTGTCTTCATAAAGCTGTTTGGAAGTTACAATCATCTTCATGAACTACTGGTGATCCTTTCTTAGGAACTACATTGTAAATCTACACCCATGACAAATTTGGTGCACATAATTTAGCTCTAGAAAGGATCCCCAGTCGTTCATAAAGTCATTGGTAACCTAAATAGCTTTATGAAACACCCACCTCGGTCCAGTTTCATAAAGATTTGTTATACTAACAATTGCATGATTTCTATAACAAAGTTACTATCAGCCAATCAGAATGAAGGATTTCAGAAGCTTTTAACTGTTATTGTAAATTTGTTATAATAACAAGTTTTATGAAACCGGCCCCAGATGTCAAAAGTTGGTTTGATTCAAGCACTTACCTATGCATTAACAAATATGAAGGTGAACCATATTTTTTTATCAAACAAACATAGGCTACATTTACAAGTTGGAATTGATAATTCATAAAAAAGTTTATACATTTATTTTCATTTCAGCTGACAAACGGTTTGAACATCATAAATGAAAATTCACCCATTCCTGAACAATACTGAAATTCTATCTGATATGACGTAGGAAAAAGTACAGTCATCATTATTCATATCAAAACTGAATCGGAAGTATCCAGCCTTCATCCATTTCCTGTACAAGTTCAAAGATTTATGTACAATGTTCAGTGCAAGTAATGTATAAAGTGGGCAATTCACTCAGTTGGGAATGCTACATTCATTTACAACATCATTACTAGTATATGAAATAAGTAAATTCAGTTAGCTCATGATCAACTTTTATCAAATGACCTCTCCCATTTTTCATTTGATACAAAGTGCTCAGACTTTCAAGTGAAGATGCTGCGTAAGCTATTCTGACTAGCATCCTATGATATTCAAATTTTAAGAAAGAAAGACAGGGTATAGATTTCTGAAGTGACTCATCATTATTTTTACTGGCAATTTGCTCTCAGCAGATTTGCAAGTTTTTCAGTAGCTTGAAATAAGTGATAGTGTAAATTTCTGACAAACACTTCATGACCTGCTAATAATAACAACGCGCCTCGGAATAGAATATTTCTAGATAGATGGCGCTATATAAATGCCTATTATTAATATTATTACCTGCTTCCTTTGGGGTATGCTTCATGGTGTATTTTCAATTGGTCTAATGCCAATTCATCCGATTTCCAACTCATCTACTATCATTTGGTCTACTGTCGTTTCGTCCACTGTCCACATGGTCTAATTGCCAATTTATCCTCTCAACATTTCACTGACAACCATTTGGTCCAATATCTATTTAGTCCAGATACAATTTGGTCTAATTGGACTAAGTGTTATTTGGAAAAAAATGAGTGAAAAGATTATGGGTATTAGCCCAACTGGTTATGAGATGAAATGATTATTGATGAACTGGTGATTAGACAAAATAATTATTGGACCAATGGCTGTTAGACTAAATGAATGTAGATCATGTGATGAGAGTACGGGTTGGCAATAGACGAATTGGAAAATTTACCTACTTCATAAATCTCAAAGAGGGCTGAAAATAAAGTAAAATTCACAGAGCAAAATGCTGAAAAATTGAATTCAACAAATTCTAATAACAAATCACTAACTTATTGAATTTTAAAGGTATATTTTGTGAAAACAGTAAAATGCATGCTATCATGAATATGGAATAGGTGGACTGATGAGGAAATGTCCACACTTTCCTTTTTCATAAATATTACATGAAATTGAAATCATATTATAGTTTCATATTTTCATAAATCTGCTTATGATATATATCCATTCTAACAAAATAAGTTGCAGAAATAATGATCTCAATCAGTATCTCAAACACTTATATGCATGTTGTCATAAATATTCATTAGGTGGGCTGATGATGTCATGTCCCGCTTTCATTTTCCTATGTTATTACATGAAATAATGAATGTTTAATTTTTACATGTGTGAATATGTCTCCCTTATAATGAAATAAGTTGCAGCAATCAATACATGCTCTGTATGATAAATCAGTTGTCATTTAATTTTTTTTAGTTCTTGGAGGAAAAAAAATGAATAAACCTTTAATACTTCATATAATAAAATACAAAAGAACAAGTGGGGATATGACATCATCAGTTTGCTCATTGAATATTCATGAAGTTATGCTTAGAACTGTTCCACCAGAATAATGCAAATATTTTAAATGTCATAGCTTTGATATTCCTCGTCCGATTTTGATAAAACTTTCAGTGTTATGTTTGTCTGATATTTCTTCACCCATTCAAATCATATAATTTTATGCATGGAGTACCCTTTAAAATGCAATAACTTTCTTATCCTTTGTCTGATTTTGATTAAATTTTCACTTCTTTTTCGTCTGATTTTACTCTATCTGTTCAAATCATCATTATTATCCTGGGGACTGTTTCACAAAAGTTGTCACTACTGACAAGTTGCCTTTCTCCGACAGTGCTGACAACTTTCATGAAACACCCACCTAGAGTAACCTTTTAAGAAAAAAAAGAAAAGGAAAGAAAGGAACCAGAAAAAAAGAAGGAAACATAGTACATTAATTTCCTAAATGTCACATTTTTTTTCTCAATAGAAAACAATTCTTTATGCTTGATCACAGACAGCATTTTAGAAATTTCGCCCCATACGGCTGGTCTGGCTTCTCAATTTTTTCGCTCATTGTGCCAGTGGTTAGCCTAAAACCATTTTGGGTAAAAATTTCATGAAAATAACTACACGTCTGCAGCACACAAGTCATTAGGTTGGCAGATATAATGCTAAGGCCTCATGTTTCGGGGGCCAGGTTTACTGTAGAATGATTTTGAGGTCACCACAAAATGAAAACGGGCCGATAATTACACTGCTCCACTTTGCCTGTGCCATTACGGTAACTGATTTTACTTGGCCGATCTCTGAATACTTGTACATACATGTATACCATTACCGTAATTACCTAATGACTTGTGAACTAGAATATTGCCTTCAGTTTGACAAAATCATATTATCTGCTTGAAAAATTCACCAAGCATTTTCTTCCCCCTTTCCTCAAGATCGGTAGGTTTATCGTAAGGATTGTGCAGTTCTAAATTTCTTGATCTATCCTTTCTGTGGTCATCTTTTCTTCCAGAACCACCCCTTCCATCGTTCTTATCCCTTGTATCTGACCCCGGTCTATCTTCCCTCCCCTTTTCCTTTCTCACATCATCTTTTCTCTCTGCAGACCGGTCCGTTCTTCCTGAATCATAATCACTGTTTCTTCTATCTTTCCTACGACTTTCAGCCTTATTTCCATTTCTTCCATCATGATTCTCTCTGGTAGATCCCTTCCGCTTTTTATCCTCTTCATATTCATCTCCCCTTCTATACCTGCTGTCATCCTTCCTATTTTGTTTGGGATTATCTTCTCTCCCTTCCGTTTCTGCCCTTCTGTCTATTTTTGCAAGATTTCTTCCCAGTCTGCTTTCATCTCTGTCCGTCCGATGTGTTGACCTCTCGTCTTTCCTTCTCTTTCTTTCATCATCTTCATCGCTGTCAGAAGATCGGCTCCTCTGTTTCTTATCATGCACCTTCTCCTTATTGCCAAGTCTCCTTTTGATATTCTTCTTCTCATGACTGTCATCACTATCACTACTAGACATCCCCCTGCCTTGTCTTCTTCTGTTTCCAAACGTTTGATCCTTCTGATCACTTGTATTTCTATCTCTTTTCTTCTTTTTCCTAAAGCTTTCATCCTCACTTTCACTGTTAGAAGAATCTTTCATACGGTCTCTCCTTGCTTCTCTCCTGCCTTCTGACCTTCCTGTCTGCCCTTCGTTCCTTCTCTCACTGTCCTTCACTTTCTTTCCTCTGTTATCACTTTCATCATCACTGTCCGATATCTCACGTTTCCTTGTCGATGATTTGTCGGACGATTTTCTCTTTTCATTTTTTGATCCTGCCTTTTTTCCTCTGTAATCACTTTCATCATCACTGTCCGATATCTCACGTTTTCTCGTCGATGATTTGTTGGACGATTTTCTCTTGTCATTTTTCGATCCTGCCTTTTTTCCTCTGTAATCACTTTCATCATCACTGTCCGATATCTCACGTTTTCTCGTCGATGATTTGTCGGACGATTTTCTCTTGTCATTTTTAGATCCTGCTTTCTTTCCTCTGTAATCATTTTCATCATCACTGTCCGATATCTCACGCTTTCTTGTCGATGATTTGTCGGACGATTTTCTCTTGTCATTTTTAGATCCTGCTTTCTTTCCTCTGTAATCACTTTCATCATCACTGTCCGATATCTCACGTTTTCTCGTCGATGATTTGTCGGACAATTTTCTCTTGTCATTTTTAGATCCTGCCTTTTTTCCTCTGTAATCACTTTCATCGTCACTGTCGGACATCTCACGTTTTCTCATTGATGATTTGTCGGACGATTTTCTCTTGTCATGTTTAGATCCTGCTTTTTTTCCTCTGTAATCACTTTCATCATCACTGTCCGATATCTCACGCTTTCTTATTGATGATTTGTCAGACGATTGTCTCTTGTTGCTTTTAGATCCTGCTTTCTTTCCTCTGTAATCACTTTCATCATCACTGTCCGACACCTGGCGTTTTCTTGTCGACGATTTTCTCTTGTCATTTCTTGATTTTGCTTTCCTTCCTCTGTAATCACTTTCATCATCGCTCTCTGAACTATGACGTTTTCTTGTTGATGACCTGTCTGACGATTTTCTCTTGCTATTTCTTGATGACTTGCTGTATTTTGTTTTACCATCACTGGACTCCGATTCAGAGCTGTAAAAAAAAAAGTTCTTGATCAGTAAATAAAACTATAACAGATGTCTGCTCTGAAGAGATCTATGATTAGGCTAGCCCATAATCTAGACAGAGGTTGCAGCTATATCTTATTTGTTTAAGCGGATTTATGATTGAGATAGTCTACATAATAGCTTCAATCCTCTCTCTTTCTTTGTCTGTTCTCCTATTGAGCGCATAGATACGCCCATGGGCAGTGATATGCACTATACAAGCAATGTTGTATTATCATTATTACTATTATTATCTGTGATGTGACGCTAAACATTAGAGATGTGTCTGATGCGGCAAGACTACTAATAGTGTGTGCAAAGCACCCATTGCCTATATTCTCTCGCTATGCTTTGTTTTCTTTTACCAACAAACTTCCACAAGATATTCGCTGATAGGAGAATAATATCTTACAAAGAGAGGGTATATTTGCTATAGCGTCACTGCATCATAAATATTGCTTTATAATGTGTTTATACATGACAGCAAAGATAGGCCTATTTATAATAGATGCAGACTCTGCCTATCATTTTATGTCAATATTATTAATTCAGCTAGCTTTTGATAACTTTTAAATACCTTTCATGATCTTCTTATTTTGAAGTCTCATGACTGTGAAATTAAATGTTCTTTTATTCAAATTTATGACTTGCCACACCAAAACCAACAAGATACCCAAGATGAGTCTTTAGATTTTAATTGAGCCTGATACCATGCCTACGTGATACAGAACATTCTATGCTTTAACATGATATATAAATTGTTAAAATTGACAATAGATTGGGGGAAAAAACAAGTTTGAGGTTCACTCAAGCATGAGATGTGCACACTTTGTAATCATTATGAACTTCCAAGCTGTCTGGAAAAAGGAATGTAACAAAAAAAAATCATGTATTTATTGTGTTATTGTATTGTTTTATTTAACTCTACACCTTCAAAATTCTGATAGTATGAAGCAGAGTTAACCTGTCAGATAAGCTCACTTTCTAATTGTGACTTTTTGAAGACCATATAATTGTTTTATTTTTTTTACAGTGAACCTTCCTGGTGGCTTATTGTTCGTTTGGGGGTAGCTGGTCACATATATGCCCACTAATTTCTTTGATTTCAATGGTCATATTTGTTAACATTACCAAGGTTGTATTCAGATAGATCCGGAACTTTGATATGTGCTGTATATCATATTGTTCATTCATGTATGGAGTTCAAAACACCCAGAAAGAAAAAGAAATGAATTGAGCAGACTTTTTCCACATATATTACCGTAAAATCATTTGATTTTTCAGCTGGGAAGGTTAATGAAAATGATTTCAAGATTGTGTCACTACACTCCTCACTTTTTTGAAGCACTACATGTATGCAATGATTTCCAAATGCAATTTTTTTTTCAGTGTCATTTTCAGAGCATATCACTGACAGAGGTGGCAAATAGGACCTTGCAGCTTAAGCCCCCATCACACTTATTCTGAATCAAGCAGAATTGGACGGAATTGTTCGACCACCAGTTGGTCAAAATACCCCTAGAATGTTTTGAACATGACCAAAACCTTCGGGACGACCAAAAGAAATGACAAAAATATTTCGAATGCACTCAGAATGCAGTCAGAATATCTAAAATGCACCTAGAATGTCCACGAATGCTGCATGAATTCTCAATCTGACTCCATTGCAGTTCATTTCGACTAGTGTATGATGATTCACCTGGTCAATTTACTGAATATTCAACTCCAGTTTGGTGACTTCATAAGTTCCTCAAAAAATTTCTAGATTTTTAAAATATTTTTTTCGTTCCAGCTTCTGCTTGATTCCTGCTGATTCCGAATAAGTGTGATAGGAGCTTTAGATTGTCAAAAATCAAATCAATGTTAACGGGTGCCATTAAGCGCTGTGGACACGAATCCTCATTACCTGTGTATCGCTGAATGGCTCATATGCTACCGAGCGAAAAACCACTAATGAACTAACCTTGAAGAGTCTTCTGTAGAATCAGAATCACTCTCATCATGACGTCTGTTCTTCCTCTTCTTCTTCAACTGTTTGGTATTCCTTCCTGTCTTTTCTAAACTCTTCTTTTTCTCCTCCTTGAGCTCTTTCAATGTTTCTAACCTAGATAAAGATAGTGATGGTGAAGGTTGAAGATGAGATCATGCTGAAAAACAATGCACTTTATCAATCAACAAAGCTAAGCAAATTTGCTTTATTCAAATTATCAATAATATACATGTAGGGGAGACTGCGGTTAGTTGGAACATGGGGTAAGTTGAAAAATTGTATTTTTCTTTCACGCCTGTAAAGTAAATTTATGCAATACTGCCCTCAATTTATTGTTATTGATACTTCAACTGTTGTATTATTAACAGCAATAAATTGAGGGCAGTATTGCATAAATTTACTTTACAGGCGTGAAAGAAAATTACAATGTTTCAACTTACCCCATTTTCCAACTAACCCCGGTCTCCCCTACATGTATTAATAATGTAATAATATAGGGGTTTTTGTATAGTGCACATTATCCACCTTGTTAGGTGTTCAAGGCGCTCCGATATTTCCCCCTACTAAGCCTGTCTACCTATTCTGGTGCTCACAGCTTGAGGAATTACTTTTTCTCTTCAACTGGGTCGAGTACAGCACGTCTTCGTGGATTAATTTCTGGTGACACAAAATTTGTTCCTACGACATTTGCTCCACTCTTAATACAGGTATATGTATCTCGGGGAGCATAGGGTTAGAGTTTAATTGTATAAGTTTTTGGTTCAGAATAATGTAAAGATAAGGATTAGGGTTTAATTAGTTTTGGAGATTACATTTCATGATGGATTTAACGTGCAGTTTTTCCATCGGAGCAAATGTCATATAACCAAATTCTTGCTAAAGGAAATTATGCCATGACTGGAATTCGAACCCACGACCCTCTGTTTCAAAGTTAGGAGACTAATCCACTGGGCTACAATGCTCATTATAAGACGAGGGGGGCCTGATTCAACCCCCTTGACATTTTTTGCGATAAATCCGGTGCTCAAAATGTCTCAAATGCGTCGCTTGCTGATTTTTTACTTTCAAGTCTTGCACAACTTTTGAGACCAAAACTGCAACCCCAGGGTACGCAATATTTTGTACGTGCATGCAGACCCAGAATTTCTCAAAAACGTGAATTCATGTACAAATACTGTTTTTAGTCAAAATTCATAAACACATCATTATTTCCCCTTCTCCTGATTAAACTCAATTAATTTCATTTTGTTTGTGGTTAAAAATAAAGTCCTCAACAATTTTCACTGAAAATACAATAAAAAAAAAGGACAAGTAAAAAAAACCCCAAAATATATCAGGAATTAAGAAAAAAATACAATACACAGGAAAATAATAGTGATATGATATTGAATTATTTAAAAGTACATTTGATCAGAATCCTATAAAGAGTCTGTGAACAAAAAAAGGCATTTTATGGGTTAGGGTTAGGGCTAACCCTAAGGTGATATTATACTAAAAAGATATATATTTAAACAAATATGAGATCAAAGTTTTGTTGAGTGACAAAGAAGAGATACTTACCCTTTCTTTCCTTTGAGTTTCTGAAGTAGAAGATCATCTAAACTACCAGACTCTGGCTCCTTCTGCATTTAAATAAATCAAGATAGTATCACTGATGTTATAATCATTAGTGCATTATGTAACCAGCCACTATGCCCTAGGTAGTGTTTCATAAAGCTGTTAGTAATTTAAGAGCAACTCAGGAGTGACTAGTGAACCTTCCTTTTGTGTTAAACCTTTGCAATTGAATATTTTGGTGTATACCATTTACCACAAGAAAGGATCACCAGTTGTTCTCAAAGTCGCCCTGAACTTACGAACAGCTTTATAAAACACCCACCAGGTGGATGTAAAGCTGTTTGTAAGAGTGACTTTAAGAACAACTGGCATTATTAGCACAAGGAAGGGTCATTGGTCAGTTGTGCGTAAAGTCGTTTGCATCTTAAAACAAGCTTTATGAAACGGTCCCATGACATATGCTCTGGCGACAAATACTCTGCTCTAATTTCCACACACTAATGGAATGGCCAACTTCAACCCTGGATTTAACACTACACCCTACCCTAGACCCATCCCTAATCCTACATCTTAGACGAAATTAAGCCAGGAGCAATTGTCGCAGGAGCAGATGATGCATCCCCTATGAAACACCCACAAAGTCTGTACAATTAAGTTAATAGATTTCTGTCATTTGGGCTCAGTTTCATGAAGATCTAATGATTATTAGAATCACAGTGGTTGCAAAGCTCAGCACACTAATAAAATCAAGGTTACTAGGTTTCTCACATCATACACACACATCTACATGTATTTAGCGGAACCCCCGTTTATAAAGCTTCATGCATATCTATAGATCACAAACTACTTCTGCTCACAGAAAATAAATGAAGAACAAAAATAGAAATTAAAAAAATATTAATATGTCAACTTGTTTCACCTGTTTTAGGGTTTTGTAGTGACTTAGTATTTTCTGTTGGAAATGAATGAAATAAGACTTTGAAACCTTAACCCTATCTAGGCCAGGGTATTTTGGGAGTTCATATGGGGGGGGGGAGCCCCCCCCTTGAGATCTCGGCCGTTGAACAGGCGATCACGCCAAAAATTGGCACGAAGGTTGTCTGGAATGTAATCTACAAAATTGTATAGTAATTTATTTCTTGCGAATATTTATTACTTATGCCAATTTATGTGTAATTAGTATGCGAAATCGTACTTTTTCCTCTAACTCCATAAATAAAGCTCCCAATGTTCTAATTTTGGCATAGAAACTCTTTGTGGTGTTCTTAGCAAGTTCACATGAAAAAATTGTGATATCAGATCAATTTCTTATGTATTATATTGTTTTTTGCAATTTCTTATGTATTTCCTTGTTTTTGGACCTTTTGTTTTTCATAGTTTTTTTCAATGAAATTCATTGGGGACTCTTCTAAGATCATAAACAGCATAAAATACATACAATTAGACCAGAAAAACTAAAAATAATCATACATTTATGATTATTGGTTGAAACATCAATTTACATTGACTTTGTACACAAAATCACGTTTTTGAGCAATTTTTGGTCTGACATGCACGTACATGTTGCTTAATTTCGGAACCGCGTACCTGAGTGACACAAAATTGGTCTCAAAAGTTGCGCAAGACTTGAAAGTAAAAAATCATCGGCCAGCGCGGTCAAATCATTTTGCACGGCAACAATATCGCGCGACTCGTTGAGGGGGGGGTGGCCTAGATAGGGTTAAATCTTCATCATGTTTGCAAATTAAGCTTGAAGGTACACAGAGGGGGGATGGGGGGGGGCGGCTACAAGGAAAGACGTGTCTCACTTTTTTCTTCTTTTTCTTCTTTGGTGGAGGGCTTGGGCTTGAGGAGACTCTCTTTACTTCTGTCTTCACAGATTGAGCTGGCTGCTTTGCTGGGACCTTTTGTCCTCTGAATCAAGAAAAACAGGTGTAATTTTTATTTCACAGTTATCATATTTGCACTCTACTTCATCAAACCATGAATGCCACATGTGTGAAATCAACTTCATTTGTTCTAGTATCTACAGAATGAAGATCCTAACAAATATTGTTCACCGTTGCACAAACTAGGCATTTTGTAATTCTTTTCCAATAAAATGATCGATTAATCCGCCGTGGATTTCTCTTGTAGGTCAAATTGGCTCGTATTTTATACCAACACTAATATTTCGGTACAATCAAGAAAAAGGAGTCCTCTCACAGAATAACTCATTCATTTAATTGGACCTACATGTAGCTAGCTATAAAAAAAACTAGCTAATGCATAATCATTGGAAAAAAGAATAAAATTTGATTCTGATAATCTATCATGGGCAAATGTCCCCTTTAGATGTAGGCAAAATATTATTTTCTATCTTTCAGGGCTAATTTTCATCACTGACTACCACAATCTGCAACACTTAATAAAGCTTTAACATAAAAGTGAATGGGGATTTTGAGGGGCTCTTCTGAGTGTCAAGAGGGCAAAATCACCCCGAGCCACTGTATAATTTTTTTCTCTGATGTACTGGAGCGTTGTGGCCCAAAGGATTAGTCTTCTGACTTTGAAACAGAGGGTCGTGGGTTCAAATCCCAGCCATGGCGTAATTTCCTTCAGCAAGGAATTCATCCACATTGTGTTGCACTCGACCCAGGTGGGATGAATGGGTACCTGGCATGAATTTTTTCCTTGAAATGCCATCGCCCTATAGGCTTCGGGGCTAAAGCCAGGGTAATGATATCCAAGTCCTTTGGAAGCGCATAGGGACATTATGACATAATGTGCTATACAAGAACTGCATTATTGTTATTATTATTATTATTACTGTATACATGTGGAAGTTAAAGGAGAACGAAACCTTTTAGGCCCGTTTCGGGTACACGTGTACACGCACGGTCAAGTCAGTGCACGTGTACAAAATTCCATCACCCTGTACACGGTAGCATCTGCATAAAGCTTGCGTGGGACTGTAAAGTCAGTGAACAAGCTCACAGCCTCACATTAATTCTTAGTTCTCAGACACTGCACATGTTTTAATCACTAATATGTCAATACATTTCAATTAACCTAGAGTGAGTTTACTTCCAAAATCGCCAATTTAATCCACATTTATTCTGAAGACTCAAGTCTTTGTACCACACGAAATGGGTATGCTCCGGTCAATTCAGCAGCGATCTGTGCATGTATGTACGGTACAGTATGCAAAAATTTAATGCGCTGCTAAGCTGAGTAAACTTTTCAATTGCACCAATTTTTGTGGATTGATACTTCTAACTTCTCAGGTAAGCTTTAAAACTGTGACTTAGGCTACATTTAGGAAACACTGAAAAAATACCGTAACTCACTCTCACTCAGTGTTTACAACGTGTACACGACCGAAAAACACGCCGTGTACACGTGCATCAAAAATAGACTTTCAAACCGGGCCTAAAACCTTTGGAACAAGATGGCTGGTGTGAAAACAGAAAAATCAAAGAAACAGATCAACGAAAGTTTGAGAAAAATCTGACAAATAATAAGAAAGTTATGAGCATTTGAATATTGCGATCACTAATGCTATGGAGATCCTCAAAGTGGCAATGTGACAAAGATGTGTGATGTCACTTGTGAACAACTCTCCCCATTACTTTAGTGTATATCTCACTTAAATTGCCTCTTTTATCACATCTATCAGTAGATCATGTGTTCGTTCTATAGGAGGGCATGTAATACAGATTTTCAAGGAATACATCATGGATAAAGCGTTTGTAACACCACAAGAAAAAGCAGAAAGAGACATTTTGAGGGTATTTTATAGTCCATCAAAGGGAAAGTTGTTCCGATGTGACATCACACATCCTTGTCGCATTGCCAATGGGAGGATCTCCATAGCATTAGTGATTGCAATATTGAAATGCTCATTACTTTCTCGTTATGTGTCCGATTTTTCTCAAACTTTTCTTGTTCTTATTCTTTGATTTTTCTGTTTCGACACAAGCCTACTTATTCTAAAGGTTTCATTCCCCTAAATCCATACTGACATACGGTACTCACAGAGCTATCATTAAGGCCTCTTTCTCTGCTTGACGTACTGCCTCAGCCTCAGACAATTCTCCTTCTTTCCGTTCCTTGTTAAACCACTGGAGGTCTTTCCCTTTCTGCCATCGACCCACAGGGGCTTTCAGAGAATGACCTGAAATGATGATTATTGTGGAAACAAATATGAAATTATATAGTGAATGTTTATGAGTGCAATGGACAGAAATACTTCATGAGGTGAAAGATGAATGATCATTATTTCATCTTTTACCGAATGAAGTATTCTGTCGATTGCACGAATGAATTTCAAACATTCATTATTTGGTTTATATGACACCTAGAAAATGATTTTTTTTCCAAAATGAAATACATAAATTTTGATGCAAAATATGCTCATGCAGTGCGAGTTGGTCTGTTGCAGTGATTGTTACATTCATTACATCATGCGCACTGCTGGTGCATGAGCTGCAGTCTCTGTGCGCGAGTGCAATGGGTCAATTCCATTGTGACTTATGGGACATTTGATACTTTTTTCCACATAACTGAGGTGCATATCTGAAATAGTAGCTGCACAAACATGGATTTACTTTATTAAACTGTAAGAAGAATATTGAAACTTACTATATACAAAAATGTATGCTTTCAGCTTGTTTGCATAGGGTGCTATATCATCAGAAATGTCATTGTGACTTATGGGACGTTGATGGACCACACAAATTGAGCTCTTTTGTTCAAAGTGCCATATCTATCTCAGTTTTATGACAATGTTTTTAAATTTGGACTTGGAGATTAACCAGTGATAGTGCTCACTAACAGTACTTGAATTGGACTTGATTCATTTCATTTGTTTCAGTAGTTGTGTGCAATCGTGTGTGACTTATGGGACAAGTGAACGTGACTGATGGGACCCTATCTAATTTCATGGAATTTACATTTCCTCTCGATGACTTTTTAAGTCAAACTTAATTTCAGCATGAATAAATATTCCCTAATAAGATGACACCTTTAATAATTCATGCCATTGTGTCAGAAATAAATTCAACAAAGGGCAGAAACATCTTATCATGCACTTCATTTATATAAAGGGAACATTAAACCCCAAAAAAAGCTTCCTAACTTGTCATCAAGTTTTAAGAACTGTAATCAAATAAGTACAAAATAATCAATAAACAATTACAATCATAAATATTTAGCAAACAGATGAAAAATGAGCAATTAGAAAGAATGTACACACTTTCCATTGTGACTGATGGGACACAACGATAGGACATATTTGTTACAGATGGGGCAAATAAATGTTGCTTTTCTCTATCTGTCTCGTACAGTATAGTATTAATAAATGAACCTTGACAGTGTATACATGTAAGAAAATTAAGACATTAATGCTATCATTAAGTATATCAATATTCTTGTTAATATATTCTCTTTTGTGTCAAATGCTGATATTTTTCATTAGTTGTTGATGTTTATGATAAAACAGATGGATATCAGTGCACAGGCAAGTTTTTGACAAAAAAATATTAAAATTTTTGCATAAATTCTTAAAATTTTTTTTTTTAACTGGACTGTCTAGAAAACGGTTGCAATCGATTTCTACTATCTAAAGTGCATGTACATGTATACATGTACTTGTATAGTAAAAAGTGTATTCATTTACATGGAAGATTTTACTATTGTCTGTACAAAAAATATGAAAATAATTGATTTTCATGAAAAATCCAAGATGGCCACCAAAAATTGCCAATTTGGAATCCCATGGGACACGATTTGACAATGGGAACATCAAGATTCATTAACTATAGACTTCAGGCATTAAAAAAATGTTGGTTAAAAATATATATCATGGGGGTGCACCCTTTCACAACTTCTTTTTTTGCCAGCTGCTTGGGCTGATATGTCATCTCTTTCATAGAAATTCTGAATGTCTGTTTTAAAGGACATCATCATTTATAGAGTACCAAAGTGATGATGTCAGTTGTCATGGTGTGATGGGGGCCTGGTTCTAAACAAAATAACCAGGGGGCCGTTTCATAAAGCTGTTGTAAGTTAGGAGCAACTTTAAGAATGACTAGTGATCCTTTCTTATATGCTAAAACATTGCCAATTTATGATGACATTTTTCACAAGGATCATCGGTCATTCTTAAAATCGCTCTTAAGTTACGAAAAGCTTTGTGAACCAATGCCCTTTTACGACTCTCAGAATGATGGTAACAACCAGGGACAACACACATCACCATTTTTGCAAACACAATTGTGTAAGATGATCATGCAGCTGCGACTAGGTTTAGAACCGGCCGATTCGATGTTCATGACATTGTGACATCACACTTCGGTCCTCCTTAAATGCGCATGTTCCTTTCTATTCTCAGGCGGCAGGAATGATTCTGAGAAAACTTGATTGCAAGCTTCTGAACAATTTTTTGGCATTTACAGGGGCTTTAATAGCTCTGCTCATGGTAGCCTTAAATGCATCTGAGGACTGGTGCTCTTATTTTGACAGGATTCAGAGGGTCGCTCAACTACAAAATTTGTGACTGATGGGACATTGACATAGGTTTTAATAGTTTCCATGGAACTACATGTATATATACCAAGTTCATATCATATGTAAAACAGTGGATGTATACTCCAAGGGGACAAGAAAACCAAGAGAGTGATCTGGACCTTAAAAATGAATAAAAGCTAGGGTGAAACAAACCCAATTTACCTGCACTCAGCTTTGCATTTTAGCGATCATATTCAGTTTTCTCCTTCTTTCTGGACTGGGCACACAATGCAAACTTTTTTTTTGTTCAATGCACTGCCTATGATATTCAGACTGTTTTTTCTGACAGTCAGCATACTGTTCTCCAGCTTTTAAGCATTCTTGTCTCTCTCTTTGCTGTCATGGACAGCTTTAAGGTGGCATGGTTTACGGACTGTATATGTGACTTATGGGACATGTGACTTATGGGACTTAAATGTATGTTTCCCCAGTATAGCTATTTTAAGTCCAATACAGATGCAGCTTGATTTGTTGATGCAAGCATGTACTGTGGTAGATAAAAAAGTCCAATACTTGTCTGTAGGAGTCTTTGGCAGCATATGAGGGAAACTTAATGCTCAAAATTGTGACTTATGGGACATCAAACATACACAACTTGAAATGTATTTTGTGCCTCACAGTTTCACTGCAGCGTGTAAAACAATACAGCTAATGTTCAATCATTGCTTGGAGATCACACGGACAGTGGAATTTTTCATCAGCACCCTTTGCTTGCCAGGAGCCAGGGATGGGTGAAAGTTGTACACTTTCTATGAAATCTTAGTACCAAAATGCAACAGAGTGCACATTGCATATTTTATGAATGAATGAGGGTATAGTAAATATAGGTGTGTTTTTGTAAACCTTAAACTGTATACTTATAAACAGTATAAACAAAATTGCTCAGAAAAGAAATTTTTGAAAATGGAAAAATGCAACATTTGGCTGGAATTGACCAATGGACAAAATCATGTGGATCCCAAATTGCACGATGAATGGATCCAAAATTCCACGGTTGATGACGTCATTGCGAAATGGGCTGAATGAACGATATCAAACAACCAATCAAATCACAAGGATCTATCTAGGTGTCATATAAACTGGAATAATACTAATTATAATACCTTTCGACTGATGATACAAAGCGCTGCTATCAGGTATCATTACCCCAGCTTTAATACAGCCATCCCACTATTTCTAAAGCAGTGTGCATATTTGTGTATTGACCAGGGTGACCAGACATCACATATTTTGCTTCTTTGTTCCGGCATCCCGACAAACCCTTTCAGTGACATAACCAATACATGACGAAGCAGAGACAACAATAAAATGGTTGGCTAAAGTTTTGCGGTGATTTTCTTGCTAACCCAATACATTGCAAATAAACTGGCCTCCTGCTTGTGAGTGGCACTAGGTACGTAGGATCGGAGCAGATTCTCAATGATGCAAATGATAACATGATAAACAATATATATTGACCATAATTGAGTTTTCATAACTAGATCTAGTTGTTTCAGCTTTCGTTTTGAGTCTTGTTGTGTATGATGCCCCATGTTTCATCTAATTGTTAAGTTGACAATGTTTCCCTTTGAAATTTTATCCATTTCTAGAACATTTAAAAGTTTTGTTTAAAACTTCAAATATATATTTCAAAAACACCAAATATCAATCATTATGATTTTTGTTAGATTGGATTATATTTTATTGCTTGAAGTTGAACTTTTATTCTCTTTCTCTCTTTTGGCATCCTATCTGTCTTTCCTGATTGCCCCTTTTTTGTTCCATCTATCTTTACTTCCTATCTGTCTTTCCTGATCTCTCTGTTCATTTTTCTTTTTTTTGTTCTTTCTCTTACCTGCCTCCTTTAAACTTTTTTAATTTCCTTCATTCTTTCTTTCCTTAAACTTTTTTTTTGCTCAGACTTCTCCCTTCCTCTCCTTTTTCTTTTCATTCTTTCCTCCCTATCTTTCATTCTTTATTGCATTTTCCCTTCTTTCCTGCTTTTATTCTTTCTTTGTTTCTTTATCCTTTCTTTCCTCCTTTTTTCTTATACTTTTTTTCTCATTCTCCATTATTTTGTCTTTCATACATTTATTCATCTTCCCTTCCTTTCTTTCTATCAATTCAAAGAATGACGGAGAATTTTTTCTCTCTTTTATTCTTCCTTTTATTTTTTCCTTCATTCTTTTAGTACCAGGTACTTTCTTTCATAACTTTCTTTAATTTCTTTTTATTTTTTTCTTTCACTTTCCCCTTTTTTCTTTCTTTCTTCTCAATTCATCTCTTTTCTTTCTCTCCTTCATTCTTTCATTCACTCCCCCTTCCAATTCTTTATTTTTTTTACAAGTCTAACTATAAACACTGACTGTGTAGCCTTCGACTTCGTTTGACTTGTCTTTGACTTTGTTGATCTTTTTTCAAAAAAGTTTTTTGTCTATTGTCCCGAATTTCATTTTGTGAAACTGGTCACCCTGGTAATGTGGTATTGACCTCGAATAAGAAACTTGCCTTGACTGTTGGCAAATGCAAATAATTTCTGGAGGAGAAATTTGCTTGAAGTCGGCCGGTGCGAAACTGCATTAGTGCCCCAAATGAGCGCTAGTGCACAGCAGCCGGTCAGGCAAGGCACCCCAAAGGCGTGGGCGGTTAGATCACCGACACCATAATTACTGCGACATCGGTCTAGTCGGTGGATGCGAAAGTGCACTCGTACCAAAATTGAATAAGGAACAGATAAAATAATCATCTAATATTACCTAAATAACATTCTCTATCCTTATCGCTCTTCACACTATCCCATGTGAACTGATCCTGTCCTCCTCTGTTCCCTCCTCTCGGTACATAATACATGATTTGATTTTCACTTCGAGCTTGAATTTCGTGGGGAAATCGACGTTTACATGCGTGTACGTACCTAGCGGTGCCTAAATTTATGAAAGTAAGCAGACGAGTAGTAATGTCTGCGTCTATCTGCCAGTCTAATGTATAGAGAATTAAGCCAAATTTAGCTACAAAAATGCATATTTATTACATTAATAATTTTTTATACTTAAATATAATTTAAAGTATTTGTTACAATTATTGAAATAATTTTACTATTGAAATATTAGAATAATAGTACTATTTAAGAATTTGCGTAAATAGAATCTGTAGATTTATTAGACTGGCAGCACCGAGGGATCGAGTTGAAACATTTTCTTCAGCTAAAATTCAACTGTGATGACTTGTGAATTTACGTGCTGCAGCCAAAATGGAAGGAGAGTTTGAAAAAGCAACAGCTCTAATTTTGACAGATACTAATGCCGCCCTGGCAATTTTTCACAGTATTGGTAAGAAGTTGTCGTTTTATTAATAGTATTATGCTGGTTTAAGTTACTAGATTATGACCAGTATTGTTTGGTTCGTCAGTGACACTGCTCTGTGTTGGATTTTTTTCTACACTACCATGACTACAGTCCCAAACATGCGTTTCCATGTCCTGGTCACGATTCTCAGTTTCGCTTGAACTAAATCATTGATTTGATTCAGTGGATCATTGATTCAAGGCCCTACTTATACTTTAGTCTTTACCGAGGTCAGGGCAAATAATTTTGAAAGTCTTTAAAGGAGGAAAGAATGGACATGATTGATGGAGTAGGTCTAAAGAGAGAATGAAAAGAATGTATAAAGGAAAGAAGAAAATGCCAAATGGATGAACAAAAAGAGGAGAGAAAGGGAGAAATAAGCAAAGAAAATTTTAAGGAAAGAAAGAAGGAAGGAAATCAGAAAAAAGAAAGAAATGAAGAAGGAATGTAAGAAAAAGAAGTAAGGAAAAAGAAAGAACAGAGAGAGAGTGAAAGGATCAGGAAAGAAAGCTACGAAAGATGGAAAATAAAGATAGATGGAACAAAACAGAGCCAAAAAAGTACATGTAGGAAGGACAGAAGAAAGGATTAGGAAAGAAGGATTGAAAAGAGGAAGAAAGCTCAAACTTAAAAAAAATCCAATCAAACAAAAATGTTATTGATATTTGTTTTGTTTTTTTAGATATATATGAAAAAATTGTTTTAAAAATGAAATGTTTTAGGAATGAATAAAACTTTGTCAAAGTGAAACATTGTCAAACTTTTTTGCTGCATCATCACATTAGCAATATCAAGAGCCTTTCTCTCATCAAAAATACCTACTATTATGTAGGGACATGACAGTAATTTTCTGTAATTTCGCGGAATTCATGGAAACAGCCTTTTGAAAGTAACTTTTTAAATGGAAAATCATGGAAAAGTATTTTTCCTCAAAATGCACAGAACAGGAACAGAAATTACTCCAAAATACAAATATTTACTGGCCGCAAAACACGATCTCACTTCGCTATAATCATGAAAATCCAAACATCATGACTGCACTTGACTCTATCCGATGATATATCGAAAACATTCACAAGTGCAAGCTCAATTTTAGCAAAGTACCAACGTAGAAGGCAGCACACGGCCGTGTGTTGCTGCCTTCTACCTTTGAAGATGTATAGCACAATATCGAAATAGCGGATAGGCAAAAGACGTTGACTGCTCAGAACTCGCATGTCCAAAAAGCCCCAAAATTATCAATAAAACTTCATCCAACCCTAAGATAGTGGTAATAATGTAAAAGGTGAGGATGCATTTATGCTAATTATGATTGTTAAAAGATGTTATGTAATCATTTACATCTAACGAAGACAGATAGAGAGTTTTTGGTACAGTGGCTGATACAATGCCAATACAAGTATTGTGTCATCGCTATAATGCATACAAAATGCGTATTGATGATGTTCTTTTGTTGATAGTTATTGACATCGGTATGATATTTGTAGTGATATGTCAAAAGAGATTTTTCTTAACGATAACAGCCCTATCACATGCACACATCTTTCTTCCAACTACAAGTTCGCACTGATCATTCACGACTTGCTCCTCAGATCACATAACCAGATCAGTAATCTGAGAAACCATATAATTATAAAAAATTCCCGCCAATTTTGTGATTATTTTAGTTGAAAAACTATTTTTAATGTGAGATTGTTCACACTGATTTTGAGTTCGATCGGGATGTGCAGGTGTGCACAGCAGCATTGAGAACCAACTGTACGTGCTCCTGCATACCTGTACCTGCCATACAGGCGGGAGGCCCAGCAACCAGCTACATGTATATTTATTGCTGACTTTGTTCGTGTGTGTGTTTGTGTATAGACCAAAGAAAATGGCGCAAACTGGCTTGCAATTCAAGTTGAGGGAAGTTGTTAACTTTGTTTTTTTTTTCTATATCTCTATTCTGTATTTTACTTGTGAAATATGGGAAAACTTTGTAAAGTTTCATTTTACAGGGAGAATTTTGCTTCCCTGATTCGGGCAAGTAGTTTTTGTTTTTACTTCAAAACACTTGCCTGACTCTAACTTTTACTTGCCTTTGGTAATTGGGCAAGCGCTGATGTAGCACCCTGATCCATGTTATTTCCTAGTCTCGCCTGCATAGCAGAGCAAGAGTTTAGACCTTTTCCTTTTTTTTCTGTGACCTTTCTTTTTCTTTCTGTGGGTCCTTTCATATTTTCTTTTTTTAAATTTCTTCCCTTCCCTTATTTCACTTTTTTTCTTTCTCTCTTTTCTTTCTTTCCTTTAACTTTCATTTATTTCTTTTCTTCTCTCTTTCCTACATTCCATCTTTCATTTATTCTTTCTTCCCTTTTTGATTTCATTTCTTTCTATCTTTCTCCCACTCTTTCCTCCCTCCCTCCCCTCCCTTCCATCCTTCCTTCCATCTCATTCTTCATTCCTTCTCTCTATCTTTCCTTCCATCCCTTTTTCCATTTCCCCTCTTCCCTTCTTTTCTTTTCTTTGTATTTTTTTGTTGGTGAGAAAATCATTACTTTGATAATATACATTTAATGAAAAAACAAAAATTGTACAATGTAAATACAAAAATAACATTTGAAATTGAATTATTAAATTGAATATAGATAAGTAGAAATAAAAGAAAAGAAGAAGAGAGTAAGAAAATGCCTTTTCTATGGGCAAGGGCTCACAAAAGTAAAATTCAGTGCTATTGCCCAGAGGCATGCGAGCCCTCACAGAAAAACCATTATCAAAGTATTGCACATTCCAGTATATACAATTTAATGTTATTAAATTTAAAACAACATGTTATAAGTTTGGTGGTTTGACTATTTGTTTTTCTATGTAGTCAAGCAAGATGTGGACGCAGATAACGAAGACGGTGTCAGGATCAAAGAACAGAGTATCATGGAACTTGGCAAACTCTTAGCCAAGTCGAAACAGGCTGATGGTAAGAGTACACGATCTATTTTGAATTATTTTTAAAAATCTTTTTGATTTTTTTTCACATTCTGACAATATTTAGCACTTAGACTTTATTGACCAAGAACAGTTTAATAGCCTGAATTTTATTCGTGTCTGTGCATTTTCCTTCATTTTCTGATTTCATCTGTTTGATCTCTCATATTTTTTTCTGTTTTACTTCTTAAGTTTTTCTGACTCGATCTTTTGATCTATATCCCTTATTTTGATCTCTGATCAGTTTATATCTTTTCTTAATACTTTTGCCATGATCATGTTTTTATTTATGTATTCTTCACTTTTAGATAGTATGTTGTTCATTTGGTTTTTATAAAGCATCAGGTCCCCTGTTGAGTATTTACAAAATTGAATCACTTTAGTATTAAAGAACAAGATTTTGAGAAGACTTTGAAAAGATTCAACAAGGATACCAGTTTTGAGGCCTATGAGAATGCTATTCCACAGCGCTTATAATTGGTGAAAACTCTGAAGTTAAATTTTCATGCATACATGTTTTAATTTTGTTTGTTTGTGTTTTCTTAATAAGTGTATTGTTTCCCTCCTAGTTTTGATATACAGTGCAACTCATTTTCCTGGTACATTTGAGTCTAACTTACATTGTTGCCTTTCATCTGTCTTTGATCTTTTTAGAACTTGGTGGCTTGATAAAGTTCACCCGTCCCTTCCTGGCGATGGTAAGCAAGGCCAAGGCAGCTAAACTAGTAAGAGGCATGGTGGACCTGTTCTTAGATATGAATGCAGATACGGGGAAAGAGGTAAGTGGCTGTTGCACTAACATGTTTTGTAGACCTCTTTTGCTGTCAAGCATCATTTGTATGGAGAATAAGGCTGAATTGTTATGTCATGAAAAGAAATGTTTAAACATTGTAAATGAATGGGCGATTCGTTTAACCTTTGTGCAAAAGAGGAAAAGGGTTGAAAAAACAAAAAAATCGCGAAAAACACCCTTGAAAATCCCCCAAAATGTTAGTGATGTATCTGATCTGGAAAGGCATGCCAAAAGATGATAGTTCAATATTTCCTGACATGCAAATTAATTCACTCTACTGGCATGTGAGGGCACTAGAATAGTCTGACTCATCATCTAATAACAATTGTTTAACAAATTCCTTTAGTATGTAGTTGTACTGTATTAGTTTTAGATATTTTTAAAAAAGTGTTGCAATCTTCCTTTTGGTGTAGTATTTAATTATGTTTTTATTCTTAGATTGAGCTTTGTCAGGAGTGTATTGACTGGGCCACCAACGAGAAGAGGGTGTTCCTACGTCAAGCTTTGGAAGCCAGATTGATCGCTCTTTATCACGATACCAAGAAATATACAGATGCACTGTCAGTGGGTGAGTCCGGGAAGCAGCTTTTCATGGAACAAATTGTCATTGATTTTCACTGACAAATGATATAAGCTACTGAAATCCTTGCATCTGATTGGCTGGGAGCGAATTTGGCAGGGGAAATCACAGACTAGATGCTGCAGGAAACAATCTCCTGCAAGTAGCTGTTTGTAGACACTGCCAAAAACCAAAAGAAAGAACATATTAAAACATTTGAATTCTAAATTATTGTAAATTCTGTTTGATTCTCTATGAAATATCACTTTGTGTGAGATTAATCATTTGGTTTCATGACTGAAATAATTTTAGAATTAAAAATCTTGAAAAGAAGTCATATTCTATTTTTTCTTGCATTTGTGTCATTCATATGAACTGATTTCAGGTATTAGATTACTATTGCTTGATATCTTCTCGTATTGTGATTATAGCGTCACTTCAATGTTTCACAAAGTTCTGATAACAATGTTACCAACTGCCAAAAAGGTCAGACCTCTCCTCAATCAACTTTCTGCCATGTATGAATGACAGGCTAGCTGACAGGTATAGCAATATGTGAATTATATAAGCCTTGAGAAATTGCTAATGGAGACCGATCACTATGGCTAGTTTTAGTTTCTGACCTCGAGACTCAAGAGAGTATTGTTTTTAGCAACATAAAGGGTGAAATTTAAAGTTTTGTATGATCAAGATGAATTCTAGGCAAATGATAAGTGAAAGTACACACATGCAAGGCATATGCTAACAAGGACACATTCTTAATGGGACGTAATACACTTCAATATTTAAAGCGATCTTCAAATGTCTTTGCTGGAAGCATTGGTTGAAGTGCTATCGTACAATACTCTTTTAACTTTGTTTTTGTGTTGTAACAGGCTCCAGGTTACTGAAAGAACTGAAGAAGTTAGATGACAAAGCTTTGCTCGTTGAAGTCCAGCTCCTAGAAAGTAAAGTGTATCATGCTCTCAGCAATCTTCCCAAAGCCAGGTAAGATTACCCTCAAGGTTTTATCTCAATATACTAATGTATGAATTAGGTGAGAGGCACTTACTGAATTAATGCCCCTCCAAGGAGTCGAATATCCCTCGGTAGTACGTGGTGTCCAGCGAAGGTCTAGAGGTCCTGTTTGTTGCTGCTGAACACGTACTTGACTTGACCTTCACTCTCCAGACACAGAACTCTTACTGATTAACCTTGACACTGACTCTTGGTCATCAGGGGTATATATTTGGGGGTATTGCAGGTGCGCCGTGCTTAAGGTTCACTAATGCACGGAGGTGAGTGCGGGGCTATTAATTGACTATATAGCCTGTTAAAGGGGAAGTTCACCCTGAAGAAAACTTTGTTGTAAAAATAGCAGAAAAAATAGTAAAAAATATTGGTGAAGGTTTGAGGAAAATCCGTTAAAGAGTAAGAAAGTTATTAGAGTTCAAAATTTTGGATTTGTGACGTCATAAATGAGCAGCTGCCCCATGTGTTATGTAATATAAAATGTATGAATTTCAAATTTTGTATGGTTCCTGATGACTTAATTTTGTTTTCTTTTCATGATCGGATGTGAAATGATTTGTCTATTGATATTCAAAAGTTACAGTGAAAACCATTTTCAATTTTCTGAGAAAATGACATTTCATTGATGTTTTACCATTCGCTATGTAGGAATGCTGCTCGCATATGACGTCACAAATCAAATAATTGAAATTCTAATAACTTTTTCATTATTTGATGAATTTTTCTCAAACCCTTCAGCAATATTTTTTATTATTTTTTCTGCTATTTTTACAATAAACTTTTTGTCAGGGTGAACTTCCCCTGTAAGTAAGGTGACATTGTCTAATGACCCTTTATGCAACAATACAGTTCGACCTCTCACGTTGGGACAAGCACTAATTCAGATGAGGGATTTATCTGGATCTGGGAGACCCAATATTCAATACACACAGCCGCCTCCGCAATGGTAGCTGCACGTGATCTATTGTAGTGGGCGTACAGACAGTATTCACTGCAGTGTCAGTGCAAATTATAGGCGGTATTTTTACGGAAATGAAATCGATTGGTGGCCAAAACTCTTGGATAACTTACCTGCTGAAATGATTGAGGTATACATTGAGCATAATGTACCTCGAAAGAATAGAATGACTCGCTGAAACAAACTTAGAAATTTGGATCGATGCGGCTAGTATCGCAGCTTCGCAAAATCAACCATTGGTAGATTGTATGCTCAAATATGATAGATGGCGCTGTCGGCATGTTGAGGCCTAGCGTGCACTAGCTGGCGAGACATCTTTTTTTTCCTGAAAAAAGAGATCTCTAACGTGATACAATGGTTGCGCTGCGCCCTAATTTACTGGAAAATTATTCTGTCTAAGTTCTTTCGGTGATTTGGGTACGATACTTTCATAAAAATAATGTAGTTGTAGGTAGACTATATTGGAAAATGTATGTAATCAAAGTCAGTTTGCATAGGAATTTTGAGTTTAGAATGAAATCTCACATCCCCATGTACTAGATTAAAAAAAAGAAAAAAAATCTCGGCAAGTGTGCGTCTGGATAATAGAGAGATCCGGATAAGGGGAGGCCGGAGGAGAGAGGTCGGACTGTACGTGGTCCTCTTGCTCTCAGCAATCTTACCAATCAACTGTAGTTGGTTTATGTTTAAATTGTTCCCAAAGCTGTACGGTTTAACTTGTAAATAAATTGTGGTTGCAAGGATGGTAAAATGGCTCTGAATGCTAAGTCTCATTGAGACCTCTAATATACTTTCCACACTACTTTTTTTCCTTAACACCGGGAAATTGGTGGGGCTAAGGGGGGGCCTTAGCCCCACCAATTTCTTGGGGTTAAGCTTAGGCTTAGCCCAATTTGTTTTCTCACTACGTTTTAGCAAAATGGGCTAGCACGGTTAATAGTGCTGTACTATCTGGCCCAAAACTGGGCTAGGGAAAAGTAGGGTTAAGCAGTAGCCAATCACAGAAGTCGAAATTGCACGTCAATCACACTCTGTATGGTAAAATCATCAATATTAATGAGCTGTGGGATAGTCCGGTGTTAAAGGCGTTAACCCCGGCTAAGTAGATAGTATGGGGTAAAGAAATAGTGTGAATAAAAAATAAAGATAGTATGGGGTTAAGGATAATCTGGGGTTAAGGAAATGCAATTGGAAAAGCATACAAATCTGAACTAAAGACCCATCTTTTCCAGTAACTTCGTGAATAATGTGTGACATATTGGGGAGCTGGCACTTTTTAATGTTTTTTTTACTGATAAATGGCGGTATACAAATGCTGTTCATCATCATCATCATGCTTTCAGTACAAATTTCACATCATGTAAGAAACCTTTTCAACCTAGATGCATGGTCAGACAATTCAGTAGCATTTTTCATTTTCAAAGTGATAATGAAGCACGTTTCTTTTAGCTCTAAAAGGGTCAGGTATTCATAAATCATATAATTCAATATTTTCATTTTTTTACCCCCGAACCAAACTAAGCAATATTTAAATATAAAGTACAACCTCTCAACTTGTCTTTTTCACACATTCAGGGCTGCATTGACTTCAGCTAGGACTACAGCCAATGCCATCTACTGTCCACCTAAGCTTCAGGCAGCTCTAGATATGCAGTCAGGTAATGGATTAAGATTTTCAATAATAATAGTAATAATAGTCAGTTTTTACATATAAAGTGTTAAAAGCTATAGTGGATGGCAGTAGTCGGGCCCAACAGGCACAGAAGATATCTGGGCCACATCTTACCAAAAGTTACGATTGATCCAATCAGTCGTAACTCTATGAAAAAATCCATCAATGTCGTAATTTTTTCTACAGGAAATTTGCAAAATGTCCTCTGTAAACAAAGGAGAACACACCAAATTGTCAAATCAATGAATTTATGGATACACATATCTAGAATTTTCTTTGGAACAAACAAGCATTTTTATATGTTGACGTTGCTGGCCGTCCATAGTTGCGATTGATCAGATCAATCACAGTTGTTTGTAAGACGGGGCCCAGATCACCACTCATGAAAAACGCTGCTTCTAACACAACCACTAATTTCAAATGAAAAGTGTGTCAAAACTAACTCCTTTCAAAGAGGAATTGCACTTGTGTTCATTACCATCTTTAATTTTTATTATTTGCATATTTTACATTCAACATCATTATATTTGATAAATATTAGTATACTTTCAAAGATTTTCTAATTTCAGATTGTTATTACTATGTTGTTCTTTCACTTTGGCTGTAAGACAAACTTGGCCTGAAAAAAAACTTTGTAATGCTGTGAAATAGCAACCAACACTAAATGAGTGTAGCTAGAACACTGTACATATACAGTATAACTACATCTCCATGTACGTCAGAGTGTAAAGAAAAGAAAAAGAAGTGTTACTGAGTTCACTTTCTTGAATTTAGGTAGATTTTGAATAAGAACGTTTTAAGAGCTGTTCTGAATAAAAATTTGTAGCGAAAATATACCCTGGGTAGAAGACTGACTTTAATAATGGTAGACAAAATTTCGACAGTGAAAACAAAGATGGAATTTCATATGTTTTTGTTTCAGCTTTGTTGTTTTAAACATAATTGCATTTTTCTTATTGGCTAATAATTAAAATACCACTTGAATTTCCTTGTCAAGCCTTAGGCACAGTACCCTAAAAGCTGTTAAATGTTTCACTACTGTTAGAGTCTGCCTTTCTTGCCTCAATTTATATATTCAATCCTCGAAATACTTGTAGAAAATATGAATTAGTTAAGGGCTCTGTTTCATTAATTACAATCAGTTGCTTGTGAGCTTGTTAAAATATCCAGGTGACTAATTCAGAGCATCCTTATACGAATCCTCCTTTTCAGGTGTTCTACATGCTGCAGATGAGAGAGATTTCAAGACGGCTTTCTCCTATTTCTACGAAGCTTTTGAAGGCTACGACTCGGTGGACAACCCCAAGGCAATCGATGCCTTGAAGTACATGTTACTCGCAAAGATTATGTTGAATTGGTAAATGAAGATTACCTGTTCTTTATGTTTGGAATCACTCATTTGTCAAATGTGAAGAACTGTTCTCCAAAAGGGTTTTTCTCCCTCTCTCTGAAGCAAAAAAAAAAGAAAAGAAAAGAAGCTATTTGTAAGATATTGAAGAAAATCATATGCTATTTTTTATGTGATATTATACCCTTATAAACCCTGCAAATCCACCCTCCACCACTACAATCCCATTTTGTAAAAGGGAAATCTAATTTGGAGGACCAACTACTACCTACCAAGAATTAGACCATTCAGAACAGTTCACTTTGATTTTTTTTTTTTCTAAGTTCAACCGGTCTGAAAATCTTATTGGCTGAACAGTGTGAAAAATTGTGATTAAGAAAAGGAAAGGGTGCACATGTTGTGACTCCTTATGCATTGCAAAATTATTCTAGGAGTTTTGCGGATTCTTTTTATATGCTTTATTGATGCTTTAGCATTCATGTTGTTCCACCTCCCTTTCCTAGCCTGTAGTCCCCAAAAATGGAATATTCAAGCATAATAATATTCCACATTTATATAGCGCTTAAAATATTGGAACGACGTCTCTAAGCGCTTTACAGACATACTATTACCCAGGTCATCAGATCCTTGAATGCCCGCATACCTTCTCCACTCCCTGGGGGGCATTCCAACAAGAGTTCTAAGACTCAATTGCTAGGCATACTACATATAGGCTTTCACATCCTACCGGGTACCCATTTAACACCTGGGTGGAGAATGGCAAAGTGTGGATTAACGCCTTGCCAAAGGACGCTAGGCCATGGTGGTATTCAAACACACGACCTCTGATTACAAGGCGAGAGTGAGAACTGCCACACCACGACACTTGCATTATACATCCAGTCTCAAATTGACATAATTTTTTTACATGCATAGCACCTGAAAACTCAATTTCTTTCTTATATCATCAAAGATTCATTTTGGTGCATGTGAATACAGCTGGGCCCCGTCTTACAAAGAGTTACGATTGATCCAATCAACTGTAACTTTATGGAAATCCATCAGTGTCATAATTTTTTCTATAGGAGATTGGCACAATGTCCTTTGTAAACAAAGAGAGGCGCAGTGAATTTTCAAGAAAAAACAATGCATGAATATACATCATAGTTAGAAAATATTTTGACCAAACATGCATAGTACATGTTGACGTTTCTGGCTTTCCATAGTTGCAATTGATCGGATCCATTGTGAACTTTTTGTAAGATGGGGCCCTGGTAAGGAGTTATGTTTACAAATTCTGGGTCCCATTTCATAAAGACTTGTTATACTCACAAATGCACAATTTCTATCACAAATTGACTATCGGCCAGTCAGATTGAAGGATTTCAGTAGCTTTTAACCATTATTGCAAAGTTCTTTATAACAAGTTTTATGAAACATGCACCTGATCATAATAATACTCATCCTTTTTCTTGTGTTGTCAATATTGTATTCCAGTGCTGATGATGTGCAATCAATAGTAAGCGGGAAGCTTGCTCTCCGTCATGCGGGACCGAGTGTAGAAGCCTTGAAGAGCATAGCAAATGCCAGCAAGAATAGGTCACTATCAGAGTTTCAAACAGTAAGTACAGCCGATTGCTTATCTTCTTTTACGTAATAATTTCAAAGGGTCATCTCTGTGAAGGAAATGAAATATTGTAAGCTGTTTTAAGTTTTGACCTTTTGAATGTAAGTTTTGACCTTGGAGCTTTATTTAAGAAGCTATTGTATTATTTTTTATTACAATTCACAACTTTCTGACAGAGCAAGATTGGTTTTTCAATATTTTTTAATTTTAATGTGTAACATTAAAAAATGTGCAATACATTTCCCAGTAAAAGGAAGCTTTTTTAATCAATCTATGCGCGTAAGCACGTTGGAATTTTATTTTATGTCATGCACTACATTGTCATCTTTTAAGGTTTTATTGAAGAGACAGCTCTTCTCTTCCTATTCATTGTAACTCTATTTTAAGTACCTATGTATCATGCGTGTCATGGTGTGTGTATGTGTGTGTGTTTGTATTGTAACATGTGTTTTCTTTTCCTTGTTTTTGGGGACTATGACTTACAAGTGTTTTAACTTTCATATTAGTCTCCAATTTCATTCATTACATTAAATCTCGATTGTTGCATGTTACTTTGTTTACATTTTTAGCTCATCCGGCCCAAAGGGCAAGATGAGCTTATGCTGTGGCGTGGCGTCCATCGTCCGTCGTCTGTCGACAATTTCAAAATGCTACTACTTCGCCATTTCAAGTCTGATTTCAGTTCTGTTTGCTTTATATGATAGCACTAGGTGGGGCATTCAAAACTTCTACACAGAATTTTGAAATTCATTAAATATGCTAATTTATGCGCATTTGTCAAAATTCACAAAAAATGCTACTTCTTTTTTTGTTGAGCGATTTTGATTTTTTTGCTTCCATCTGGTAGAGCTTCATAAGGTTCACCAAACTTCTACACAGAATTTTGAAATTTTGACCAGAACAATTTTTATGCTAATATATGCGAAATTAATTTATGCATATTGTTAAAAATTCACATAAAATGCTTCTTCTTCTTTATTTGTAAATATTTTCAAAACTCACAAAAATTGCTTATTTGTTGATTGATTTTGGTTATTTTTGTTCCATCTGAGAGCTACATTAGGTTCACGAATGTTCTACACAGAGTTAAGAAATTTTGACTAGATAATAATTGATACTCAATTCATATGAAATTTATTCATAGATCACAAAAAATGCTTCTATATCATTTCTTCATCAATTTCAACTCTATATCCTCAATTCATGTCACCAATATAATTCACTACAGTGTCAACTCGGCTGAAATTAAAATTGTGTTAAATTGTGTTGCGAGATGCCGGATGAGCTCCACATCGTTGATGTGCTAGTATGATTTTATGATTGAAATAAATTGAATTGAATCCACATTTTTGATGATTGTTTTACTTGTATTACGTCAGAGTGACATCACATTGGTTCAAGAATGGTGCCAGAATAAAGCTTATGGCATGCCTTTCCCATTCCCGCAATTAAAGGAGAATGAAACCTTTGGAACAAGATAGCTTGTGTGAAAACGGAAAAATCAAAGAAACAGATCAACGAAAGTTTGAGAAAAATCAGACAAATTATGAAAAAATTATGAGCATTTGAATTTTGCGATCACTAATGCTATGGAGATCCTCACATTGGCAGTGCGACAAAGATTTGTGATGTCACTTGTAAACAACTCTCCCCATTAGTTTCGTATATATTTTACTTAAATTGGCTCTTTTATCACATCTATCAGTAGATCATGTGTTCTTTCTATAGGACATGTAATACAGATTTATAAAGAATACATCAAGAGCTTGTATCAACCTAAGAAAGAGCAAAAATATACATTTTAGGGGTATTTTATAGTCCATCAAAGGGAACGTTGTTCACATGTGACATCACACATCCGTGTCGCATTGCCAATGTGAGATCTCTATAGCATTAGAGATCGCAATATTCAAATGCTCATGACTTTCTCATTATTTGAATTGATTTTTCTCAAACTCTCGTTGATCTGCTTCTTTGATTTTTCTGTTTTGACACAAGCCTATTTATTAGTTACAAAGGTTTCATTCCCCTTTGAATAGAATGGCAGGAAAATTGAGAACAGGTTGATATAAAAAAGTGATTGAAAAATAGATGAAGAGATTGATTGCATAAATTTTGAATAAATAGGGAATAAAGGAATATAATTTACAAATAATGCACAGATGAATTAAGACATGAATGAATGGATGAATAAATCAATATATTTTCATTTGTTGTAGACTCTTCAGAAGTATCCCTCGGAGCTTCAAGAGGATCCAATCATCAACGCCCATCTAGCATCGCTCTATGATAACCTCTTAGAGCAGAATCTATGCCGTATCATAGAACCGTTCTCCAGGGTACAAGTTTCTCACATAGCAAGCATCATTAAGCTACCCTTGGTAGGTTTCCTTGTCTGTTTTTAAAGGGAGTCTTTCACAAAGAGCTGGATGTGACTTATGTGGCATTGCAAGAAACTTGCAATCAATTGCAAGTCAATTTTCAGCCCCTAAATCCATCCTATGTCTTGCAATTAATTGTGAACTTATGATTGATTGGTAATGTGCTTCTTGAAACAAGGAAGTGTGATCTGATTTGCTGCAGCTAAAATTGATCTATTGATTGTAAAATTGCAACAGAAAATTTGCATTTGATTGCAAATATTTTCTTCCAACACCCCCTAAGAGTCATGTTTAGGTGGTAACGTGCTTCTGTGATGTAATGCTTAATGTTATTGATGAATATGTAGTCGTGCATATACCCCGATCCATGAACTGATCAACATGATGAAACATTGTATACCACTTGCATTTTGGAATTTAAGTGCAATGTTTAGTCATACTTAGATCTTTGTGTTTGTGTGTACAATTATGGCAAAACTTTGCACAAGTTGACCCCTGTGGGACTACAAATATATTTTTGACTAAAGAGAGTTTGGGATCTAAAGAGGTAAATAGCAATGTATTTTATTTTTCAAAATCTATGAAGATAAACGAGCAAATAAGCTTAACAAAACAAACAAAAAATTCTCTTTATCAGTTATAAGGTGATTAGAGAATAACTTTCAGTTGGGATTGAATGTTTCTGCTTTTGAAAGTTCAAATAAGTCCATCCTTACATTTGTCTTACATGAAATACCAAATGATTGATACTTTTCTTTTATTCCATCTTACAGGATCTTGTGGAGAGAAAGTTGTCACAAATGATTTTAGACAAGAAATTTCATGGTAAGTTTGGCTTGTTGCCCCAATCATCGGTTGATCTGTATTTCCCTTAGCTGCCTAACTTTCCCACCTGAATGCACCTTTAAAGGGGAAGTTCACCCTGAAGAAAATTCTGTGTAAAAATATTGGTGAATGTTTGAGGAAAGTCTTTCAATGATAAGAAAATTATTAGAATTTTAAGTTTATGATTTGTGAGATCATATGTGAGTAGCTGCCCCATATGTTCTGTAATATAATATGTATAAATTTCAATTTTTCAATGGTTCATGAAGACAAAAAAAAAAATCATTTTTTCAGGAGTGGGTGTGAAATAATTTTGTCTTTTAATATACGGAAGGTACAATAAATACCATTTTTATATTTTTGAGAAAATGACATTTCATTCATTTTTTTTTATTCATAATACATGGGATGCTGCTGGCATATGATGTTGCAAATAAAAAAATTAAAAAAGTCTTTGATGGTTTTCCCTTAAACCTTCACCAATATTTATTATTAATTTTTTCTATTTTTTTTTACAATAAACATTTGTCAGGGTGAACTTTCCCTTTAAGGTGTCTACCATGGAAACTTTCATTTTGATTGGGTGTAATATTCATAGCCTTTGGTTACACTAAATTTATTACGTATTTTGTTGCTTTGGCTGTCTGGTCTTGGCCAAAATTCATCCTGGGCATGATTCAGACCAAGTCAAGACCATTCTATGTACATCAGGGTTCAAAGAGAGCGTCGTTGGGCTTATCTAGGTCTAGTTGTTCTGACTCTTGCCTTTAAAACAGAGGGTCGTGGGTTCGAATCCTAGCCGTGGCGTGTTTTCCTTCAGCACGAAATTTATCCACACTGTGCTGCACCCAACCCAGGTGAGGTAAATGGGTAACGGCAAGAAATAATCCCTCAAAGAGCTGTGTGCACCTGAATCAATAGCCTAGCTTAGCCGGGTAATAACAATAGCAGGGCCCGCTGGGAGAACAGTTTCCGGAAGTGAAGTGGCTACCCTGGGTATATATGCCACTATTATTATTATTATTATTAAATGTTCAATCCTTTTCACTCTTTTCTCTCGTTCTCCAGGTATTCTCGACCAGGGTGAAGGTGTACTGATTGTCTTTGAGGAACCCGTTATTGACCAAACCTACGAGATGGCTCTAGAAACCATCACAAACATGGGCAAAGTGGTAGATGCCCTTTATCAGAAGACCAAGAAGCTCTATTAAGTCTTTTGTATCCATTTGGTCTACTTCCAGTTTGGTCTAATCTGCTGATCGTCCTTCTCCACCATGGCAATTGGTGTACTTTCTCTTCGACTGAATTACCATTCGTTCCATCCATCATTAACTGTAGTTTAGTCCAATGTCCAGATGGACAAATTTCCACTTGGGCTAATTATTATTGTGCACTTTATCAAATGAAAATTTGGTTCATACACAGTTCATCTAATCGTTTAGACTAAGTGGTATTAGACCTAGTGGATGAGGGAAATGGGTACAGCATAACTGAAAATAGAAGAACTGGTGCATGGGCTAAGAGGCAGCTAGACCGAATGGTTAGCTGATGAGCTGAGGAACTGTAATAAGACCATGCGGGATGAGAAAAAAGTGATACATAGACCAACTGGGTGTAGAACAAATAACATTTTACCTATTAGATTGTGTAGCACTAAGAAGGCATCAGAAACCATCAATTCCAGGCTATCTTTGCCCCGATACGTGAAATATGTGGTAAGTGAAATTTGAGTGGAGTTTTGTCTTCAAAAGTTTGAACTTTATGGGAAATGTGGATATTCTGTCTCCCTGATGTGACCCTTTGTCGATCACACTACCAACTAACTTGGCAAATCCATTGAGAATATTTCATTGGTAATATTTATCATTTGAAGATGTAAGCTCTTCAGATTGCAGTTTGAAAGTCACTTTAGCAAGTAACTTATCAAAAGACCCATTTGATCATTCAGGGGCCGCGGAACCGGGGGGGCTTCAGCCCCCCACTTTTTTCCAAAACTGTGTACAAAAACGTAAAAATGACCATATAATTGTGATTTTTAGCATGGTCAGCCCCCCACTTTTGGCTCAGCCCCCCCACTTTGAAAACCGTTCCGCGGCCCCTGATCATTGACTGAATTATATATAGAATTGAATTGGAATGAAAAAGAAAATAGTTTTTACGACAAAACATACTGTATGTATATCTTATTTGTGGTCATATGACATCCCAGTCGAAAGTTTTCCATGTAATAGATCAGGGGTCCATTGCAAAAAAGAGTTGTGTTTAAACACAAATAAACAAAGATCAACTGCCGGTCCCTAATACATGCATTCCATGGGTTGAAAGTCAAGTTGTGTTTGAATATTGGAGTTGGGATTGCTTACAAATCTTCCTGCAACGGGCTCCTGTAATAAACGGATGTCTACAGACCAAATGTGTGCCATTTATCGTTTGAGGTGGATATTTGAGAATTCTGAGGTGTGTCGTAGTACTCGGCAGTCAGCACCACAGCCAAAACTCCATTCATGGTCACTTTATTGAAATTCATGTGGGTAACAGCTTTCATAAGGACTGAATTATTATTAGCTGACCCCCGGACTTTGTGAAACAGCATTGGAAATACATGTTTTGGAGATAACTTTGGGAGCAAGCAAATTCTGGGTCCCATTTCATTAGAAAGTCGCTGTGATAGCAACTCTTATTGGAATGTCAACGTTCATTGGAAGAGCCAATCAGGAGCAGAACTTTCAACGTTGTCATGGTAGTTGACATTCCTGCAAGAGTTGCTGTAATGGCAACTTTTTATGAAATGGGGCCCAGGTGTACTAGCAAGAAATTCTCATCAACAAATAACTTTTCAATCCCTGTTTATAACTTGACCACAATTGAGCAAAACAGGAAATACTTTTCAATGTATTTGCAAGTAATCGCGACAACTCTTGGGCTCGAATTCACAAAGGTGGTTTTGAAAGCCCATGGTTGAATCCATGGTTTATGCAGATTTCCTGTATAAATTACGCTTAATTTAGCGCGTATCTGGTGCGTGTATAAAAAATTCCAATTCTGTTGTGCGCTTTTGTCACAGTGCGCCAAATTGACGCCTGTTACCATGGTTAGATACGCTATTTTATTAATGAGTCCACTGTTTTTATTCATGAGTCCACTCTTCAAACAGTGGACTCATGAATGAATTAGCGTATCTAACCATGGTAACAGGCGTCAATTTGGCGCTCTGTGACAAATGCGCGCATCAGCATTGGACATGTTTTATACACGCGCCAGATACGCGCTACATTAAGCGTAATTTATACAGGAAATCTGCATAAACCATGGATTCAACCATGGGTTTTCAAAACCACCTTCGTGAATTCGGGCCTTGATGTTCTTAGCCCGTTGGAGACAGTCGGCATATTTGCTGGATGGGGCCTCAGGAAAATGCATGTAAAAACAATTTAATCCAGTCCCCCATGGGTTAAATATAGATTGACGATTTTCTACTCTGAGCAAACCACTAAACGATTTCACCATGCTTAGGTAGCCTAGAATAAACTTAAACTAATAGCCGTGAAACATTGTCTTCATTCACTGTACATATATGTATATGCATTGATAGGTTGATACTTGTCTCCAAGTATTCAGTGATGATTTCCTTTTGTAATGTTTATTTGTTTCTTTCCATTTGAAACCATGGAAAGTAAAATGTACATGTATCTCAGTAATGATTAAAATCAGACTTTTGCAATGTCGCCCTTTTCTATTCTTTATGTGTAATTCTTTATTTTTCAGTTCTTTGTTTTTGTGATGTTGTTATGCCCGACAATATTCACTGAGGCTTGATATGACTTTTCAGGATATCCTTTCTAACATCCTTTCTAACATTCTATTTTTAGAAATTTTCATTCTAATTTTTCAGAGTTTTTACAACATACAACCCTTTTCCATAATAGTTACTTAACGTAGCCATTCAAAGGTAACCTAGTTGAAACTTGGAGTCCATATTAAAGGGATATGAGGTAAGGGGTAAAAGGAAAATGAGGTGGGAAGACTAGACTAGGAAGTTTACCTGAAACACCCTAACAACAACAGTGTAAGAAGTATATTTTTGTTGATTATTTGTGTTTGAAAAGCAATAAAAAGTAAAACAAGCGAAAAAAGAGCCACCGACAAATAGGCGTCAAAAGATAGCAAGGAGGCGATTATCACAGCGTTCGCCCCCAGGCGTCAGATGATAAAAGGGGCGTAGTTTTAGTAGTTGGCCCCAAGCATCGATTTTCCGAAGATACGCCACTGCTATACTGTAACAACGCATTTCGTATCAGAGGACTTGCATTGGTAGGAAAGCAAGTCAATTGTTTACATGAATGAGATTATGAGATCGAAGTACGAACGAATCTTTTTTATCGCAGAGATGGAGGAGCGAAGAAAACATGGGGAGGGGAAATTCTCTTGGGGGAATATTAAGACTACAAGACGCATTAATTAAAATTTCATTAACGTTGGCCTTCTTGAGTATAATTCCCTGTCATCGATCACGCCACCCTGCTTTATTTGTTTACGACCCAGCAGCCACGCCCACCACGCATGCGTTGAGCACGTGCATGGATGCAATCCGCGCCTCCAGCGCTCCTTCATATTACTCTGACCTTTTCGAGATGTCGAGTGCATCGGTTCCCCCGGGCCTGGAGGGTCCCCTCTCTCTTCTTTTCTGTTCCAGTCATACCGACGAAATCGACTCCAAACCGACTGATATTATGTCATTGGAAATAACGTGATGGCTGTGATCGGTCTGGAGGCGGTTTGATCAATGTGGCTTTGGCACTTGAATGGAGGATGGAGGATTCTGAGGAATGATTTCATTACCCTGGTGGAGTGAAAATGAAGAGACGGTACATTATTGTCAAATACAGATGATCATGACTGGAGACAATGTCCCTAATCTATCTTAGGAGGATAAAGTCCTCAATGATTAAATTCATAAGTCGAATTTATCTTCGATTAGCTGCAATGGAAATACTAGTATTATAGGGGTCGCTCTTTGTGTCAAGTCATGAGTCCCAGAAGATTGCAATTAATATTTCGATAATTTGAAAATGTTCCGCCCTCATACGCATATCTAAACTCATAAGGAATGAATGTTTGCCTCTGATTATTTTCTTTCATTTCTTTGTTATATATCATGATTATTCCTGCTGTCTGTCCCTAATACCTTATGTTTTCTTTATATATTTTACATAGAAAATGTATATTATATTAAACGTCTTAATGATTGGGCCGTATGTAAATTCTATTAGCTTGTAGAGGTGTAACGGTTGAAATGGCATATCTAAAGGCGCTTTCCCCCACACCGTCACTTGTTGTTTTTAAAGTGGGAAGTAGGACCCACGCCACATTTCATTAATTCTTGGCCTACATCAACCGAATTAATCAAAGGCATTGCTGATACAGGAATAACAACCTTTTATATAAACCCAAAGCAAACTAAATTCACAGAGCTTTTTAAAGTGTAGCCCCGTTAAATCACTCTTTTTCCAAGTTCAAGTATGTTTCAAACTTGCTCCCCTACAGGATTATCTCTTAGGAGGTTAGGTATATTGCCACTTCAATCTCGATGTCCCCCACCTGTCTCCCTTTTCGATGTGCACATCTTCACTTTTAACTTAAATCACATTTGAAGCTTAAGTGCATGATTTAGCAGAGTTGATTGCTTTTCGTTATTTTCTTGTTGCTGTGAATTGCCACGGTTAATGAAAGCACGTCATGTTACAAAACGGAATGCGAATGCTTTTAAAATGTTCATCGGCGTGCTCTCTCATATTTCTATTTTCTACTTAAATTTTTGACCACAGACTTGCCTAGGGATGGGAGGGGGGGGGGGGCTTGTGGACCGGGCTTTATTGGATGCCATGGACCTAAAAGGTTTCTCGACCTAGGAAATAAACAAAAGGAACAATAATAGAAAGGTAAAAGGGTAAAATAAGATGTCCAAATCCATCACCAAATTAGATTTTGGCGTTCAAAATATCAAAGATTGCTCATACGCTAATTAGTGGCCCCCTCAAATTTCTGGTTCATTACGCTACTGCCCGTCCGCTTTTTCTCTTCTATTATGTTGTCTCTTTATACATCGACCCATCCCCTCCCCCGCTCGCTCTTTCTCTCCTCTCTCTTTCCCACTCATTCTCGCTACCCTTTCCCCTTTCCTTTATTTTTCTCTATTTCCATTTTCTTCTCTACCTTCCCGCATTCCTTTTATCTTTCCCTCTGGTCCTCTCAATCCAGTCTGCTATCCTGGGGCCCGTTGCAGAAAGAGTTGCAATCAATCGCAACTCTAAAAAATCACGCGCAACTTGATATTCAATCCTTGATTCAACCAATCAACAGCGCGCATTTGGGAAGTTGCGATTGATTTTTTGACTTGCGTTTAAACGTAACTCTTTCTGCAACGGGCCCCTGTTAGCCCTTGGCTAACCCTTCTTCCCTACCATCAAAACCAATGCGCAATATTTATCGAGATTCTGTGTAAGATCGAACTTCTCCTTTGCAATGCACAATGTTACCTATAAACAGGGGGTGATTGAACCATAAAAAGATTCAAATTGACATTTCTCCGTGCACGCTGGAACATGGTACCTTTTTCGATTGGTGGCAAGAATAAAATGCATCCCAAACAAGAATGCTGACAGTGTTAAAGGGTGCCGAATTGAAACCCCTTTTCTCTTAGTCTAAAGCCACAGTGAATGTAATTATATAATTCTTTTGGAAAATAAATCGAATTTGAATTTTGAACTTGAAGTACATTCCGTATGATTGTTCAAAGAAAATAAAAAACTGAAATTTATTCCTATACTTGAAACATTGTAGCCCCACTATGGAAGCTTAAAAGTGCCACCGAGATGTTGAGATAATTATCTCGGGAAGTCGACATCTTGATAGCATAAGATAAGATGACGAGATCCCAGATCTCATCATGTCAACATCTTTAAGAAGAGATGATGAGATGACAAGATCCTGGATCTCATCATGTTGACATCTTTTGGAAGAGATGATGAGATGACAAGATCCCGGATCTCATCATGTTGACATCTTGTAGAAGAGATGATGAGATGACAAGATCCTGGATCTCATCATGTTGACATCTTGTAGAAGAGATGATGAGATGACAAGATCCTGGATCTCATCATGTCAACATCTTGTAGAAGAGATGATGAGATGACAAGATCCTGGATCTCATCATGTCAACATCTTTAGAAGAGATGTTGAGATGACAAGATCATCTCATCATCTCATCATCTCTTCTACAAGATGTCAACATGATGAGATCCAGGATCTTGTCATCTCATCATCTCTTCTACAAGATGTCAACATGATGAGATCCGGGATCTTGTCATCTCATCATCTCTTCCAAAAGATGTCAACATGATGAGATCCAGGATCTTGTCATCTCATCATCTCTTCTAAACGATGTCAACATGATGAGATCCGGGATCTTGTCATCTCAACATCTCTTCTAAAAGATGTTGACATGATGAGATCCGGGATCTTGTCATCTCATCATCTCTTCTAAAAGATGTTGACATGATGAGATCCAGGATCTTGTCATCTCATCATCTCTTCTAAAAGATGTCGACATGATGAGATCCAGGATCTCGTCATCTCAACATCTCTTCTAAAAGATGTCGACATGATGAGATCCAGGATCTTGTCATCTCATCATCTCTTCTAAAAGATGTCGACATGATGATATCCAGGATCTCGTCATCTTATCTTTTGCTATCAAGATGTCGACTTCCCGAGATAATTATCTCAACATCTCGGTGGCACTTTTAAGCTTCCATACTAGTCTTCAAATTTTGTGAGTTTTCTATGGAAGCTTAAAAGTGCCACCGAGATGTTGAGATAATTATCTCGGGAAGTCGACATCTTGATAGTAAAAGATAAGATGACGAGATCCTGGATCTCATCATGTCGACATCTTTTAGAAGAGATGATGAGATGACAAGATCCCGGATCTCATCATGTCAACATCTTTTAGAAGAGATGTTGAGATGACAAGATCCCGGATCTCATCATGTTGACATCTTTTAGAAGAGATGATGAGATGACAAGATCCTGGATCTCATCATGTTGACATCTTTTGGAAGAGATGATGAGATGACAAGATCCCGGATCTCATCATGTTGACATCTTGTAGAAGAGATGATGAGATGACAAGATCCTGGATCTCATCATGTTGACATCTTGTAGAAGAGATGATGAGATGACAAGATCCTGGATCTCATCATGTCAACATCTTAAGAAGAGATGTTGAGATGACAAGATCATCTCATCATCTCATCATCTTTTCTACAAGATGTCAACATGATGAGATCCGGGATCTTTTCATCTCAACATCTCTTCTAAAAGATGTTGACATGATGAGATCCGGGATCTTGTCATCTCATCATCTGTTCTAAAAGATGTTGACATGATGAGATCCAGGATCTTGTCATCTCATCATCTCTTCTAAAAGATGTCGACATGATGAGATCCAGGATCTCGTCATCTCAACATCTCTTCTAAAAGATGTTGACATGATGAGATCCAGGATCTCGTCATCTCAACATCTCTTCTAAAAGATGTTGACATGATGAGATCCAGGATCTCGTCATCTCATCATCTCTTCTAAAAGATGTCAACATGATGAGATCCAGGATCTCGTCATCTTATATTTTGCTATCAAGATGTCGACTTCCCGAGATAATTATCTCAACATCTCGGTGGCACTTTTAAGCTTCCATACCCCACAAACATTTTTGTATTGTATGTAAATAAAACTGCGCAAGGATCAAAATCATATGAACTTTTTAAATCTATTCTCACTGATTTATCGGAGCTCTAATTAAAGAAAAAAAAACATTTAAAATTCAAATGAAGATATTGTTTGTTTGGGTAAAGACATCTTGAAGGTCCTTGTATTAGTTATTTTTGCTTTATTTGATATAATATTAGCCGCATGTGAATATATAAGTCTTCAAAGTCTGAATTTTATTAAGAAACAACAGGCAGCTAAAATCTGGATAAATCGAACTGAATTTGAATTTTGAACTTGATCTACATTCCCTATGATGATTCAAAGAAAATAACAACTTGACATCTATTCCTTTATTTGAAACATTGGAGTTCAAAGAAAATAAAAAAAAAACTGACATTTATTCCTTAATTTGAAACATTGGAGTTCAAAGAAAATAACAAACTGACATTTATTCCTATACTTGAAACATTGGAGTTCAAAGAAAATAACAAACTGACATTTATTCCTAGACTTGGAGCCCCCTCAATTATTTTTGTATCGTGTGTAAACCTAACTGCACGAAGAACAAAAATGATATGAACTTTCTTCGCCTATTCCAACCGACTCATCGGAGCTTTGTCTAACAAAAAGAAGCCGTTTAAAATTCAAATGAAGATATTGTTTGTTTGGATAAAAACATCCTGAAGTGCCTAATATTTGTATTTTTTGCTTTATTTATTATAATATTGGCCGCATGTGAAAATACAAGTCTTCAAAGTCTGAATTTTATTAAAAAACAACAGGAAGCCAACATCCGGATGAACCGAATTGTATTTGAACTTGCCTTTTTTAACAACATTCAGTATGATGGTTTAAAGAAAATAACAAACTGATTTTATTCCTATACTTGAAACATTAAAAGCCCCCACAATTATTTCTGTATCGTGTGCAAACCTAACTGCACGAAGAACAATAATGGTATGAACTTTCTTTGCCTATTCCAACCGACTCATCGGAACTCTGTCTAATATAAAGAAGCCGTTTGAAATTCAAATGAAGATATTGTTTGTTTGGATAAAAACATCATGAAGTGCTTTATATTTGTGGTTTTCACTTTATTTAATATAATATTAGCCGCATGTGGAAAAATAAGTCTTACAAATCTGAATTTCATTAAAAAACAACAGGCTGCCAGCATCCGGATAAGTAATAAATAAAGTTTCTTTACCTATTCCAACCGACTCATCTGAGCTCTGTCTTAAAAAATTCAAACAAAGATATTGTTTGTTTGGACAAAAACACCCTAAAGGGTCTATATAAGATATGCTATTTTGCTTTATTTAACATATAAGCCGCATGTGAAAATATAAGTCTTCAAAATCTGAATTTTATTAAAAACCAAAAGGTAGCTCACATCTGGATAAATCGAACGGAATTTGAATTTTGAACTTGATCTACATTCCGTATGATGATTCAAAGAAAATAACAACATGACATTTATTTTTATATTTGAAACATTGGAGTTCAAAGAAAATAACAAACTGACATTTATTTCTATACTTGAAACATTGGAGCCCCCTCAATTATTTTTGTATCGTGTGTAAACCTAACTGCACGAAGAACAAAAATGATATGAACTTTCTTCGCCTATTCCAACCGACTCATCGGAGCTTTGTCTAACAAAAAGAAGCCGTTTAAAATTCAAATGAAGATATTGTTTGTTTGGATAAAAACATCCTGAAGTGCCTAATATTTGTATTTTTTGCTTTATTTATTATAATATTGGCCGCATGTGAAAATACAAGTCTTCAAAGTCTGAATTTTATTAAAAAAACCAACAGGCAGCCAAAATCCGGATGAACCGAATTGTATTTGAACTTGCCTTTTTTAACAACATTCAGTATGATGGTCTAAAGAAAATAACAAACTGATTTTATTCTTATACTTGAAACATTAAAAGCCCCCACAATTTTTTCTGTATCGTGTGCAAACCTAATTGTACGAAGAACAAAAATGATGTGAACTTTCTTTGCCTATTCCAACCGACTCACCGGAGCTCTGTCTAATAATTAAGAAAACCTATTAAATTTCAAATGGAGATACTGTTTGTTTGGATAAAAACATCCTGAAGTGCTTTATGTATGTGGTTTTCACTTTATTAAATATAATATTAGCCACATGTGGAAAAACAAGTCTTACAAATCTGAATTTCATAAAAAAAATAACACGCTGCCAAAGTAAAATTCAATATTATTGCCCACTGAGGCATGCGAGCCCTCAACCAAAACCGCATACATTCGTAATTCCGAAGGTTCGGTTATTCCGAAGGTTCGTAATTCCGAAGGTTCTTTAATCCGAAAACGAAATAAGGTTCGTATTTCCGAAGGTTCTTTAGTCCGAAAAATGAGGTTCGTAATTCCGAAGGTCCGTTAGTCCAAAAACAAAATGAGGTTCGTAATTCCGAAGGTTCGTTAGTTCGAAAACGAAATGAGGTTCGTAATTCCGAAGGTTAGTTAGTCCGAAAACGAAATAAGGTTCGTATTTCCGAAAATGAAATTAATTCATTTTGGTAACAAGAACGGTGCTGTTTTTGCAATATAACAGGATATTATGCAATGATAAACTAACGAACGATGATATATGTGTGTGTTATGGCCCAAGCATGTATTGATTTAAGAATAGCATACAATAAGCATGCGCTTAATTTCGATTTTATCTGAACAAATGCTGCCCAAGCAATGGTTTAAAGATGCAGGGGATTAAGTGTGTTGGTCATTTGCGAGTAACCTCCAGATAATAGGATTTGTATTGGAGGGGATGTCGAGCTTCTGCTGGTAATAAAAATGCTCAGATAAAATTGAAATTAAGCATAAGCTTGATCCGGGCGCCTATTCTTAAATCAACATGCTCTAGTCACAACGCACACCTATATCATCGTTCTTTAGTTTATGCATAATATCCTGTTATCTTGCAAGGACAACACCGTTCTTGTTACCAAAATGAATTAATTTCATTTTCGGAAATACGAACCTTATTTCGTTTTTGGATTAACGAACCTTCGGAACAACGAACCTTATTTCGTTTTCGGAATAACGCCACAAATGTTCGGATTAACGAACCCTTTTTCGTTTTCAGATTAACGAACATCGAGGAAATCTATAGGCAATTTACGTGTTTCGGAATTACGAACCTTCGGAAAAAAGAACCATCGAAATTACGAACCTTCGGAATTACGAAGTGTAACCGTGTTTTTTGGCTTTATATTCTTATTTTTAAAATTTCAATTAGCCCTTATCTGTAATGGTCGGCTTACGCTGCTGCCCGACCGGACGCGATTACCCGACGTGATGGAACAAACAAATTTATTTATATGATTTGTCTCATTTTGGATGAAGTTAAAAAAAAAAAGTAGGATCTAAACAGCTAAAGGAAACGGCCGAAATAGAGACGTTGTGTCGAATTTCCGACATAGGACTTAAAGTTTCTTATTGGAAAATCCGAAGGAGACCTGAAGGAAAATTAAATGAATTTTGTGCCAATCTGATTTTTTCTTGATATTTCTATATCTTATTTATATCCGTAGGATGCATTTTAAAGTCGAACTTAATTAAGAGAAGGAGGTATATTCATCAGGCATTTTAATCGTCAAACAACAAAAGAGAATGGCTCGCATTATCTTACAAGTTGATACTAGGTCCCCCAAAGTGTAGAAGTATTGCAGAAGTTGTGATGGGGTTTCAATACAGGAGAGGTGGAAATTCCAAATAATCAAAATTGTTTACAATGTCCTAAATTATAGTTGCCCACAATGTATTTCAGATTTGTTCATTCAAATATCAAACACCCAGTCATACCGTACCAGAAATGCTGATGGTTATGGGATCATTATACAAAAATGTAGAGAAAAGGATATCAGTTTACTGTTCAATTCTGCTGAATAATATTCCATCTGCAGTAAGAAGGGCTGCAGCCTCCCAATCATTTATTTCATCCTATTGGAAAAACCGTAGATCTTAACCCACGTTATACGACACAACTCGCTAAACTTTATTATTTTTGTATCGTGCTGATGTTGTTGCCCTTGGCTTTAAAAAAAGTGTATGTGTGTAAATGAAGCAGGGCCCTCTGGGAGAACAGTGTACGTCACTGATGAGGATATCCAGGGTAAACAAGACTTTATAATAATTATAATAAGATAAAAACACGATGATCATTGAAAAAATCGACAAAGTTTTCCTTGAAAACTGATCTAAATTAAGGGCTTTGCCTTTATTACCCCCCTCGTTGATAAGAGAAAAGAGTGAAAAAAGAGAGAAAAGAGTGAAAGAAGAAAAAAAGAAAAACAGGTCCACTGTCAAGATGAGCAACGGCTCACGATAGCAAGTCGATGGAATATGACGTCATGGCACTCTTATCTTGTTTTCCATTATACACACTATTACCGTGTTTACACATGACTCGGCTCGAGTGTTGAATCCTCAAGCAGGGTCGAACGCTGCGAAGAGGGCATGCTGTGATCGCGTTTATACGTATATATAAAAAGGCGAGTTCAACACGGCTCGCGGATCTTGAACGGAAGAAGAATTATGACGTCGCAAATTAAAGGCGGGAAATTCAACGCCGGAATCGAATCTTGTCCGTGCGAACAACAACAATGCCAAAACGCTCCCTTCGGGAGCTTACGTATACGTAAGATCGTATCTCTGTGTGCCAAAAGTGAAAGCGCGCGCAGTGACCTAGGTCAAGAGGGTTCGACACGGCTTTCTGTTTACACACGAAAAAATTGCCGAGTCTGACTCGGCTCGCGGGTTGAAACCTACGATTTTGGCGGATCAAAAAAGCCGTGTTCGACACGGCTCGCGGATCACAGTGATCGCGTTTACACAGCATAAAATTGCCGTGTTCGACACGGCTCGCGTGTCGAACCCCGAGCCGTGTCCCTGTGTAAACACGGTATATGTTGTGGACCAAACAATTTGTCTTCTCCAGGCATGTAGGCAAAGCAAACACGGTGATATCAGAACATATACACATCGGATGGGAAGTTGTAGATATAATGCTTTGAAGAACCGGATAGACACGCTCGACAATGCATGCCGCCATCCTTTTAGAAATGGAGGAGCTTGAATTGATTCCCTTTTTTATATAGTATATATCAAGCAGGAACATCCGATGTGTTCAAAAATTCATATTACACACACAGTTAAAAGGGGTATATGAAAATCTGTTCACTTTAGTTCAAATAATGATAGTAACAATAATAATAATAAAAACAATAAAATAACAACAACAATAATTATTATAACGATAGACGACGGTGATGATAATGATAATATTAAGAATTATAATAACAGTCAATTCTCAGAAACGCATGTCTCTATGGGGGTGGAAAGTTTGTTTTATTTTTTTTGTAGGACTGACATGTGCTCCTTATAAAAGGAAAGTTTTAGCACATGCCAAAGTCTGTCATTGATCTGATATCAAAAGGTATTTAGTTCCACAATTCTTGTCATTATCCAAAAGTTCTATTATCATTAAGAAGTCTCGGACTTAACTCATATTTCGGAGAGAAGATCCTTCGATTGTGAAGGAAGATTTCGACTAAATATCCTTTGCCTTGAGAGTTCTGGTCAAAACTATGGGCAAGAGAATATGGTACTCCAGAATATGGTACTATTGGAGGCACCGAGGCCCATGATAGTTTTAACCAGAAACTCGAAATTATGGCAGAGTATACTTGTTTTATATTTTGGATCAAAAAAGGTAATTTCTGGATTGACAAGCTTTGGTGTTATGTTCAATCTCTAGGGTGTAATTTTAACACCTCAGGGTGTGGTCCTCTATTAACACCAATTGGTGTCAGTTTTAACACCACAGTTTTTACAGTGTAGAGGACGTAATATTTTGTTCAGGCAGAATGCTCGTTTATTTATTCAAGCAGAGAGGTGCTCGAACGTTGTAAATTTGTCAAGAAAATGTGTTTTTCAGGGGTTGCTTCCTAGTAGGACAAAAAAAAAACAGTTTCAGACGGTTATTAAGGAACTACCCTTTTATAATCCTGGGTGAATTTTTACCCGAAAATCAGGTCTAGCTGTTGGTGGGCTAAAAAAAGACCCGTATATAAGTCACTTGTCACACAGAAGTTGTAAATTTTGAACGGGATCAGAGTGCTAATATAGGCAATTTGGGAGGATATTTGAGACGGACTATATAATAAATTCAATTTATTTCGATTATTATTATCATTGTTATTATACTATTAATTTCATTATCATTATTATCATTACTAATATAATCATTGTTATTCGTTTGGCGTCAACTGTGCGGGAGACGAAATGCAAACTGAATCACTATGACCCGCAGGTCTTTCCTCCCAATGTGACTGATTGGGGGTGCAGGTGGGCAGGTGGACAGCTACACCCGTGTTTTGTTAAGGCACATTTTGGTAAAAAGTAACAGTAAATATGGTAAATATCCCCAAATGTACAGTTACCAACATGTGTCGACACAGTGTCGTGGTTAGGCCTAAGACACATCGTAAAAATGACTATGTTTTTTAAAAAGATATCTTGTATCATTTCCAATTCTAATCATCAGCAATATTGTTCCAGAAATGGATACAGAGACCCTTCATTTCCTATTTCCTTTTTTTTTCTCATTTGATTACATATGTCTGTATTTGTACTCTGTTATTGGTTTTGTTATCTATTTTTGAGGGGCCCACATTGTACAAGCATTGCTTTTTAGTGGGTCCCTCCATTTCCATCTTTATTTAATTTCTATTTAAAAATAGTATACTTATTTAAAACCTCCAATGTGTTGCCCAAATCGTGTAATTTTTTTTCACAACATATGTATTATTTTTGTTTCTCTGCAATGGATACAAATACTTATGTTTATATATATGGTATACAATTTGTTTTTGTTTGATGGAAGTGAAATAAATAAAATTGAAAATTGAATTAAAATTGAATATATATTTATTATCTTTCCTATCATCCTTGTATATACGATTATCACATAGCATCACTAACAAGAGAAATACTTTACAGCATATCGATGAGCAGTTCTCTTGACAATCTTATGTCACGGCAAATTTCATGTCTTTCATGACTATTTGATTTTCTTGTGTCAAAAATGTAAGAGAGACTACATTGTATTTTTCTCAGATATTTTGTATCACCTGATAATGGCTTCATATATTAATGAGCACGATGCTTTAAGCCCCTTTCACAATTGACATACGACCATTTGCGACCTTTTGGTTGCGATCGGTCTTGCAACATGGCCTATATGTTATCTCACCTAGTTGCAAAACTGGGGAGCGTTTCATCAATATTTTCATCCGACAAGTTGTCAGATCTGAAATCTTTCCATGATTTTGATTGGCTGAGAGGCAATGTTCCTATGGTAACTGTTGGATAAAATGGGACTTGTCAGATAAAAGGTCCGACAAGTCCTTTCATGAAACGCCCCCCCCCCCCCGTCTCTGCACATGTAGGTCGCTAGCGCATGTGCAAGTGTTGTACGACCTCCAGTGGACTAAATGCGAACTCTTAGTTGTGCCAAGTCTCGCACCAAGCCGTACAACGTTGAACAACACTCACACGATGATCGCCTGACCGATGGTACGACATGATGCGAGTGAATCGATCGTATTTGATCGCGTTTGGATTTTGAACATGTTCAAAATTCAGATGTGACCAGTCACGACCACCTCGAGTTCGTGCGACCGTCCACAACGACTGCGAGTGCTCGCAAGACACAAAGAGATCGATCGTGCACCAACAAGAAAAAAAACTGTTGAAGGCAATTCCCTCGTAACATAGATTTAATCATGGACCTACTACCTCTATGAGATAATGAAGCCCATTAAAAGTTTTAAATGTCTAGTCTCATTTTTTTGGTTTCAAATACAAAAAGAATATAATAACATTTAATATTCGTTTTATGTATCAACATTTCTTAATCAAATCACTGTTCTAAATTGTCTTGACAGGAGGCGCGATAACTCAGTCAGTAGAGCGGGGGGGGGGGGGGGGGGGGGGTTCAAGATTCCGATGACCCGGGTTCGATTCCCACTTAAGGCATGGTAAGGCATTAATCTTCATTGCCAGGTCCTTTGGAGGGAAACTTAAGCGGTCGGTCCTCTGGTTGCTTGCTTAATCCCCTCCAATCACCATTCACCATCTTATTAAAACTAGCCGTAAGTTTATCTAATGTTAACACGTTTATAATGATTTTTGTTCTTTCTTATTTTTCTTTTGTGATATCGTCTAATTCCATGTTTTTTTTCTTTTGTTGTCTGTTTTGTCGTTTGTTAGTGTCTTTGATTGCTTGTGTTTGTCTTCAGTGTCTGCCACTGCTTAAATATGTGGGGTGCATAATACATTTACTCTTTCAGCTTTTATTCGATCCCGATTGCTTAGCTGTAAACTATTTTTTCAATGTCATATTCTGTAATATCTTAGACTAGGTAATTGTTCGGTTGGAGACTCATTCTGATATGATATATTGTGGCATGTTTTGGGCTATATGATATACTCAATTACTCATCTGCTATTGATTTGTTCTATTATTTTCTGTTCTTTAGATTTTTTTCTTCAGATTATGCGCGCATGTTGTTTTAAGTGAATGATCTACAAAGACTACATAAATGTCATTTTGTTCTAACCGGATATTTTGTATATGACCTGTGGCCTACTAAGAATTAATTCCATGTTAAGTGCTTATCACTTATATTTATTATGGTCACTAGCAGTGTCTCGATAAATCCATTAATAAGATGAATGGGTGCAAGAACCGAATAAATTGCCCAAATCTCAAGGGCCAAGCAAGTCACTTTTCGAATCGTCAACCACGCCGATAATAATTGTCAAGAGGCGAGCTCACGGCGGCGGAACATCGATCGTATTGCTACGCTTCAAATTAGGATTGCATCTGAATGACGTCATAGTCAAACGTTATGACGTCATGCTCCTAAATGTTACCCTCGGATGGAGGCCATGTTGTAAGAAGGGAATTTCTCTTTATTTGATGATGAATCAAAGAGATCGTTGTGGTGTAAAGAATATTGGAATATTTATTTGATCAGTCGGCCAATTCATTTATTGTGAAACAAAGTGGGTAATAACAGTCACGACTGAACTAAATATCGATCAAATTTACATGGTTGTTGACTACAATAAGATATTACACAAGTACCCCATACTGTATTGATGTATGAGGTATATGAAGTTTTCTATAGATAACACTTCTAGATAGCTCACCTATCTTTTCAGAATTTGTTTAAGTCAAGCTAATTAATCCTTCTTTATTCGCTTCTATTAAAACAGCATAACATGATGCAACTATGGTTATATCATGAGAGAATAATTAATCAGTTTTCCTTTTCAAGTTGTGGTCTTAAGGTGATCTTGAAAAAAAAGAACCTACATCCTTTCAAAATAGCAAGCCAGTATATCGTTCCAAGAATCAAGTTCGAGCCACAAAACTTGTGTTTTAAGCCCACGACATGTTGAAAAATTTTAATACATGATACCAAGGCACGTTTTTCTGAATGATGATATCTTAATTTGGATTTTTCCAGTAAAACATTGGAATTTTTCCCACTCTTTTTTAACTGAAGGTCTGAGAGAAGTTTAAAATCAAGAAAACGATGATCGATAACTTGATTTTTGACAGAGCTTTGTTTTTTTAAGGATGTTTTATTGTATTCTTTCAAATCAAAATACACATTTACATTCCACAAGCAATTTGTACAAATTATTTGAAACATGATTATAAACTATACAATAAATTTAACCCATATGATTATACAAATTATACATTAATCTTCAAGCATACCGGAAATTAATACTGATGCGTTCCAGCAATTACACAGTGAAATATTAGCAAGATGCATTACATCACAAGAGAGAAAAAATTATGAAAAAAGTGATGTTCTACCTTATACTGTATGTTCCTTTTCGGAATCGATGGTTTATTTTTACGGCATTTTGCTTTTTATTCCTTAAATGCCAAAGCAGACTATTTCCTGTTTTTGTTCTTTCTTATACAGTTGAGGCCAAAAGTTTACATGCACCCATTAAATTAAGTGAAATTTGTTTGCCAAACATTGCATAATTTACTATATCTTCAGAAATATAAATACTACCATGACGAATCTGGTATCAGAAAGAGCGTATTAAGCTCTTTCACATGATTTGAATAAAGTCTGGATTAAAGTAAATTTCAGGTGGAATTTTCTTCTAAAAATGTAAAAATGTATGCTATTCATTGTTATTATATTTTCAAACATCGTTTCAAAGAAATACATAAATGTCAAATGTATGATTTATATTATATTTTCTATCATATTTCACCACTGAACAAAACAACATATGAAATGTTTGTGTTGAGAAGTAACTAGCACAAATGTGAAAGATTTTTGTCAAGTTCTTATTTTTAATTGAATAGTTAGGCAAAAAATTACACTTAAATATTTTTCAGCTCCTAATGACAAAGTAATTGATAAAGGGGCATGACATACTCATTTGTTTGATATCAAATTCGTCATGATAGCACATATATTTTATAACATACAGTAAACTTTATGATGTTTGACAAGTGTCAACTTTTCTTCAAATTTCCTGGGTGTATGTCAACTTCTGGCCTGAACCAAAAATGTATATATATCTTAAATGTGTGAAGTTAAACATGTACAACAGCTTTGGCAACTCTTTATTTAATTTTTTTGTGAAAGAAATGGATGAAGAGAACATTGGTAGGCGTACCTTAAATCAAGGTTTCCCAGAGCTATCTACCCTTTGGAAAAATTGGCAATGCCGAAAAATGTCTCTGCCGGGAATCGAACCCTGGCCCCCAGCTTTCATCATTGTTTATAATATATGTGTGAAGAGAAGAGTAAAATCAAGGATGAAGCAAAGTATACACTATGTTGTAAAGCTTTCGGCCCTGGCCTTCTTCAGTTTTTATTTGCTAAACAAAACAATTTGCTTTATTTGTTTTGTTTAGCAAATAAAAACTGAAGAAGGCCAGGGCCGAATGCTTTACAACATAGTGAATACTTTGCTTCATCCTTGATTCTACTCTACTCTTCACACATTTTATTTTTTTTTTTAAAGTGCACACCTAGTTCCAATAATGCATATTGCATTTCCATTTATTTGAAAGCGGGATAAAAGAGCATTGGAGATTGAATGCCTTATATATGTGCTCAATTTGGCAACCATTTCAAAAGTGTTACGTTTTTTTTGAGACACACGGTATATATATATACATATATATATATTATATATATATATATATATATATATATATATATATTATATATATATGTGTGTGTGTGTGTGTGTGTGTGTGGTTTGTGTGCATGTGATAATTGGTTTGAGCAATTGCTTGATGGAATTAATGTTTCAGTGATTTATCGATTGATTTCATTAATCAAAATAAGTGACTGGTTAATAATGTGATTATTAATGGAAAAAAATGATCCACCAAAATTTCAGAAGAAAAGTGATAAAAAAGGAAGGAGTAGGTGAGAGGATAGGAAGATGGTTTATGTGTGTGTGTGGGAGGGGGAGGACAGTGGGTTGCGTAATGTTAATTATAATTTGGAATATTTCAATTTAGCCAATTCCCATTCATCCTTAATCCGTTCACATCTACCAGATCAATGATACAATAAGATGGGAGTGGAAGTGTGTGTGTGTGTGGGGGGGGGGGGGGGTGGGCGGTGGTATTTCGGGATTCATAAATATCAGAGAAAAAGGAATGATATTCAAGGTATTCAAAATATCCTGTTGATCCATCGATCATGAATATCTCATATCAACCTTATTTTGTAAGCTACAAGTAACTTACCTGTCCAAAATTGGAAGGAAAAATCCTGCGCACGCACATTTTCATACCTCTAACTTAAGTGAACACTGTTCATCGAAGCATGATTTTTTTTCCAATTTTTCATATTATATGAAAGGTTGGTCCTTCAGCTTTCTATACATATCGACATTTCTTCATAAAATTACATATGCTCAATTTGGCAACCATTTCAAAAGTGTTACGTTTTTTTTTGAGACACACGGTATATGCGCGCGTGTGTGTAAGTACGTGTTATTTCCGAGTCTCCAGAATGTTCTTTTAGTAGACTTTGGAACCATCACGCACTATACATGCGCTTGGAAGGAATGAAAAGCCCCCTTTTTCTTACCCATGTTTGAGTTTTCGTATTTGGACGATAAAAAAACCCCGGTATTGTAGGATTTCTAGTAAAGTTCCAGAATTTTATAATGAAAATCACATTTTACTTATTGGAAAAAATGTGTACATTACATTTTTGTGCTTACATTTCTAATAAAAAGGGTAAGAACGTGATATATCTTTTCATTGAAATAGTAACAGTAAAATATAATTCTAAAAGTTAAGCACCATTTCCCCCGATTTCCTAAAATACGGTACTACACTTGTATTGTATGAAAGGCGTCGTGACAAACCAGGGATCACCACTTAAGACCATTTCCCTTCCTCAACATACTGTCTCACTGCCTCTCTATTCTTGCTTTAGTACTGACTCATTCTATGCATGTCAATTGAGTTGGAAAGACGTGGGTGCAGCTAAAATAAACGCGAAATTTCTTTCATTTTTCTAATTAGCTCTAGTATTCGACCTACTGTTGGGTACGCTGTACTTTTTAGCTTTGTTTCATGCACCCACGGAAATACACTCTCTCCCTCTCCCCTTGCTATTTCTCTCTCAATACTTTCCCCCTCTATCATGACTTGTCTATCCATGCTCTATCTGGTAAACCTTCTCACTTTCTCTGTCTCTATCTTTGTTGATATGGGTGGGTGTGTATATGAGAGAGGGTGAGGGTGTGTGAGTGTGTGTACGTGTTTGTCCCCTTCTCTGCATTTTCTCAGTCTCTCTCTCTCTCTCTCTGTCCAACCTTGTGCCCTTCTCGGTCTCTATATATTTTGTCTACCTGTCTGTCTCTCTCTCTCTCTTTTCTCGTGTTCTTGAGTGTCTCCTCGGACTTTCATCCATCTCATCGCAGGGCCTGATCAAGGAATGACGTCATCTTCCTAGTCGTTGATGAAAGGTACTCGATATTGAACCCGAGGTTCTTTCAAAACAAACATGCGAGAGACGAGCTTGAATAAAAGACACAGGTGATGAGAGAAAGAGGCGCTACTTGAGGAACGCTTGTTGCTTACATTCAAAATCGTTGCAAGGATGTGAGAAAAGCTCTTCCGCATAGACGCCATTGACACCCAAGACGCGTTCACCATCTCCACAATCACAGGCATGTTGGGCTCACGCATTGCAGTTCTGGTTGCGAAAACGAGGCTGCGCACAACACACCTTTAGCTGACCACCATTGTAAGTGCCGTTGTGTGAATTAATGCCAAATAACTCGGGGCGTCGGAATGAATTAGAATTAGTGAGTGGGAGGTGTATAGTCCACCGGGCGATATTTGGTTCTATCGTCCACCACTTTCTCCTGGCAACACCATAATCTTCTCCCTCAAAATCTTTTCAATTTTTCCATTATCTAATCCTGACTCGAGCATGTCTCATCTCATCTCTAATGATCACCAAAGGCAGTCTTTTCCAGATAAGCACGATCTTTCTTAAATCCTTCAATGCTACATAATGCTGTATTCATTATCAAGCAAAAGTGTTTACGTGTGTCATGTTATTCGAACTACTGGTGGATTTAGATTGGGGGTTACCCGGTCGTATAATTACCCTTTCAAGGCAGAAATCTTGAATTCTGTCCGTCATAACTATGAAATGATGACCCACTTTTTCTATAGGTAGAAAAGTCAGCACAAATTTGTCATTTTGCTTAGAACCACGAGGGAAGGCAGCCATTTTTTCTTAACTGAAATGATGTATCTGTACGATATCAGATGTGTTTCGTTTTTCCTGAAACTTGAATAACCCAGCTAACAAATGGACGTGGTCTGAATGTTCATGAAACATTCCAAGTTTGTTATTTGAACTGTCAAATTTTTTTCAGATCATCCGCTTATGTTAATAATAAAAATAATAAATCATAACAATAATGATAAATATATCTAATGCCAACATTAACAAAAGCATTAGAAACTTTCAAAAATCGTAATCATTAAACTTAACATTCATATATACAGTACGTCCCACAAAAACAAAACCGAGATTTAGCGATAATTTAGCATACCTTAATCATAAGTACGATAGACAAATGACCTACTGTTGTAAAGCTTAGATTCTCCTAATTTATCTGATGTTACTTAGATTATTCCTCACTCACGCATGAGTGAGCAAAAACGATTTGAAGAAAGGATACCCAAAACTCATTTGACGAGGGGTATCTGGATTTCGAAAAGAAAATCACTTGCCTAAAAAGCTCAATAGCTGCTCTTTTATTTGATATCTTAATCACAGAAAATGGTCAGAAAGTAAAAACGTTGTGTTCCGTCGAAACAATGATTGTATTTCCATAATTTCATTAAATAAACGCGTTTTCATGGTTTCTCACAGAAGATATCGCTTGGTTTACATAAGACTTAATGCATGGCTGATTGTTAACAAAACGGTGTGTCAAGTGAGTGCGAACGCTAGCCTGTAAAACCTCTTCATTAATATGAAATTATTGAAATTCAAGCCTTATTTCAAATAACCCGAACTTTGTTATTGCTTGACCATTTTCTTTAATTGAGGTATCAAATCAAAGAACAGATATTGAACTTTGTAAAAATGTTGTTTTGTTTTTGAAACTCAGATAAAGCCCACCAAGTGACTTTTTGGTATCCCCTCTTCAAATTGTTTTTGCTCATTCATGCGTGAATGAGAAATAATCTATGTAATTTCAGATAAGAGAGGGGATTCTAAGCTTTACAATGGTAGGTCATTTGTTTATTGTATTTGTGACTTCTCTAATATGCTTTTATAAATAGGCAATGCTTGACACTTGATTGGAATGTCTTAAGAGTGTTCATATTCCTGATAGTACTTGGTCGTCTATTCCACATAACAGGGACCACATAGCAAAATGCCCGATCTCCATAATGCTTGATCCGGGGAGCATTTCGTGAAAGGACTTGTCGGACGTTTTATCCGACAAGTCCTGTTTTATCCGACAGTTACTATAGTAACAGTGCCTTTCAGCCAATCAGAATCCAGGAAAGTTGTCAGATCTGACAACTTGTCAGACGAAAATATTGATGAAACGCCCCCCAGGACGCGGAATCACTAGGGTGGTAGATGTGGAAGGTCGTAAAGAATAATGGCCCCGCTTCACGACAAGAAGATTCTTGATGTAAGTCGGTACTGCATGGAGAGCTTTGAACACTGATGCCAGGATCTTGTATTCAATTCATCTCGACACAGGAAGCCAGTGGAGTTCTTTTAAGGTTGTAGTAATATTTCGTATTCCCCCAACACTATTAAGAACTCGGGCAGCGTTGTTGAGTATTCTTTGAAGTCTTGAGGCCAAAAATATAGACCAGCAAGCAGGGCATTGCAACAGTCCACTCGCGACGTGACAATTGTATTGATGAATTTTGCAGCACCTGACTCAGAGAAAAATCTTCGAATCTTCGCTAAGTTTCGCAAGTACTGGAAAGCACTTTTGCAGGTAGACGAAACATGTGTATTCATGTTCAAAGGCCTGTCAAGAATTAAAGTTCTTAAAGGTCGGAAGTGGAGTGCTGGTGACGTGAATCAATGAGGAGAAGATTTGTTTCCTCATTTCTCAGTTTCAGGGAATTTCTCTACATCCATGTCTGCATATCTTTTATACAGTTCTTAATACGAAAGGTATACATCATTTTGGTAAAGGCCTTGCTTGAAAGCCAAAGAACGTTGAGTGTCTTCTGCGTACAGATGGTAGTGATGTGTACATAGTAAATAGCACCGGTCCCAGCACAGATCCCTGCGGCACATCACAATCTATGATGTATTTCTTAGATGTGGTATCCCCAACTGCTACCTACCATGATCCCGCCTGCAGATATGACTGAAACCATTTAATAGTATTTCCAGATATTCCAGAACGGCGGACATCCTTCTCTGAAGAAACTCGTAATCGACAGTGTCAAACGCTGCTGAGAGATCAATCAAGACAAGAAGCACCATCTGCTTTTTGTATATTAACATATTGCTTGTCACTTTCATTGAGACAGTAACTACAGCATGACCAGTCTTGTAGACCGACTACAGGTCTCCAGATAGGCAACTGTCTTTCAAGTACAGAGGTACAGAGGCGCTGAGTTACGACTTTCTATAGAACCTTTGAGGCAAATGATAGCTGAGAGATGGGCCTATAGTTGATTAGACAATCACGATCTTGTGTGCTCTTATTCAGAATGGGGAAACGGGAGCAACCCTGAAGCACTCTGGTACAGATCCCACTTGTAGCAGATAACAAGGAAGAATCAATAATATATTAAAGTCAATGTCATATCTGCAAATGTATTTGGTGCTTTCTACACCATCCACAAAAAATCCTTTGTGATGATTTGACGATCGTTACTATTTTGGCACTTGAAGCTAGCTGAAATTCTGTCCATTAATGCTCAGGAGGTGTTTCAAATATCCTGGTAGAGGAAGCCAATACAATAATTAGTTCTCTAATCCTATGAACTTTTCCTTGGGAAAAGACGCTGAAACATCCGTGGGTAACGCAATTTATTTTGATCTGCCAAGAAGACTATCTACAAGTCGAAAAAAGTTGCCTATGGTCAGCATTGCAATCGGCAACCTTCTTCTTGATGTAATCTTAATTGACACAAGACTTATCTGAGGAGATTACGCTCATTGGTGAAACTCTGCCGATCGGTTGATTGTCGAGACTTCCTCCAGCGTCTTTCAGCCCTCCTACTGCACTGTTTCTGTTGTATGTCAGAAGTATAACAAGTCATTTGCTCGCGGTCACCAATTTTCATTGTCTGAGCTGGAGCGTGAACATCTTCCGTGTCCTCCATTACAATGTGGAGGAGCTCTGCTTGTTGGCCGACGTTTAAGTTAATGTAGTCTCCCGGACTTAGGAATGTTTCAACATCCTCCAAGAATGACGGCAAATCAATCGACCGAAGTTTCCTGTAACTCTTAACCACGACGTTGGCTTGCTGAGTTTACAGACAAGGAGAACGGCCAAATAGTCTGATAAAAATGACCAAACTTCCACGTTACTGACCGTAAGTACGTAAAGAGACAAAAAGAATATTTCAAAATTCGTAAGGACATCCGCGATCGCGGCTTCAATAATCTCCTGCAAAAGGCTATAGTAGACTGCCCTGCAACTTTTCTTCCAAATTAGCCTCCCTATGTATACTTCACCCTCCACGAAATGCCATAAAATTTAATAAATAAACCTGTCGTGTTTTGTCAAACACGCTCCGACTTTTTGTCATTCTTTCGGATATATTCTTTAGAAAATGTCTCTGTCGCTATATACTCCCTGATAGAGGATAAACTTATTGAAAACATATTGTTTAGAGTCAGTATAGTGCTGATTCATGTTATTGGATGGCGAGAGGAGGTAATGGCAATGTCCAAAATATTTCGGCGCTCTCTGGGCGCCAAATTATAATGCAGAATTTTGCACTTGAAGCTTCCGAAAGGTTTACTGTTTTATATGTTTAATAGTATTTTCATGTCAAGTCTGATGGTTTTATATCGGTTTGTCAAACACATTTTTGCAATGGATTCTTAAAAAAATTGGCCGAGCAAAAAAAAAGGGGGGGAGAGAGAAAGAAGAAAGGAAAAAAGAAAGAAGAGAGAAAGAATAGACAAGAAAAGAAAGAAAGAATAGAAGAAAGAAGGAGAGGTGAGTGAATGAAATAATGTCAGGGAAAGACTTGCAAACAAAACCAACAAATCTTTCATGTTACTATATAAAATTTTTGCTTCCACTTCGCGTCAGAATTGCCTGTTCGATGAGATTCATATCTGGCTCAATAGGCTGATCATGGAGCAAGTTTTAATGTCAATATACAAAACATATTTTAGCTCGGACATAGAGCTTTCATTTTTTTTTTCATTTACAAATTTAAGTGCTCTGTAAAATGTCCGTTTTATGGTCTACATATCAGCATTTTAGGCTCATGCTGCGTGGTCACATGGTTTGATATGCCAAGTTCCATAAACTTCTATTAAACAAATGTATTCAGAATGCCTACATTCTAGATTTTTAAAAAAATGTACTTAAATAATCCAGTTTCACATCAGAATAACAATAATTGTCTGCTCACGCTTCACGATCGCATTATTAATGATACCCAATTGACTATATCGTGTTTATGATTTACAAAATATGAAAAGAGTGTCCCGCTTTTAGGTCTAAAATCTAAATTTTCTTCCTTTAGCGCTTCGCACTCGCATCAATTGTTTAGTTACATACCTATCCCATTTATTAATACAAAAAGTGCTTAGAATTACCATATTTTTAGGTCGGAATGTCAAAAAATATTTGCTTGCGCTTCGCGCTCCCATAATTGAAATACATACCGTATTCGTGGGTAACTGTAAGCAGTCCTTAACAGGTCCTTTTTCGATAATGCTAGAAGAGCTAGTATAAATTTCTGCTCGCGCTTGGCGTTCGCAGTAATCATCTAGTTACATACGAATCTTGTTCATGATCATATATAACATTGCCCAGAATATTAAATTTTCTGTATAAAATACATGAATGTAAAAATAAAAAAATTGGAATTGAAAATAAACGAATTGAAATTTAATTGAGACAAAAATCGCTCGCCCTTCGCACTCGCACTTTTTATAAGGCTTATTAGATTATTTCATGTTTATGTTGTTTTATAAGAATAAAACTAAGAAGTGACTGATCAGGGAAAATATAGGTGAAGATAATTTCGGGCCCCGTCCCTATTGGCGAAAGTCGGATCCGCCCTTGTGACACATACACACACATCGGAAAAAATTGGGCCCCCTGAAAAAGGAAGGACCCCCAGTGCCCCCCCAAATAAAAAAATCCTAGCTACGCCACTGGCAATGAAGGGCATTTGACGATGCACTTTCTATGTTCTTCAATTCGTTCTGTGTCAAAATGCCTAATTGTCCTAAATCAAGAAAGAGACGATCTGATTTACACAATAGTGTCAATGTTCTATCGACATGCTTGCCAACACGTGAATGTCTTTTAACCTACGATTGGATCGAGCTACTTTACATATCCTACATTTCCTCGACACAGCATCCCATGTCTATATATTACGAGATCATGAAGTGTCGTGAAGAATTTGCCCTACTGCGCATGGTTAATGACGAGAAGGAGGAATAAATTCCGCCTTCGCTCATCAGTTCATTTTAATGTTTACCCCCCCAAAAAAAGAATTCTGTGAAAGTTTCTTATTTGTAAATGATATAAAACTATAAACCAATTAGCCCAGAATAATAGCACCACCAACAAAAATATCTTTATAAGAAAATTAGAAAGAAAAGAAAGAAGGTTTGCAATCAAGATTTTGACTGTGAATAGTACGTGAACTGCTATTTTGTAGAAACGTGACCGCTTTTAATAAATGAATTAATTTCATATCATATTTCTTCATTCAGAAATCTTGCACTATCATGAATGAAAATAAAGAAATACTTGATTGAAGTGACTTTGAAGGAAACAGAAAGATGAGTATTGCATTATATCACCCATCTGGCCATGCTGGCCTACATGTGACTTTCTTTATCATTAACTAACTCGAAGCTGTTGCCTATTCTGCCGAGATTCATTTAAAAAAAAAATCTCTATACCGTCACGACAAGGTCGCTAGAAATCGTGACAAATACCATGGAGGTAAAACAACATGGAATGACAACGAAATGCAAATTAATTCGTGGAAATTTCGAAGTACAAAAGACGACACAGGTGCACCGTAGTCAGGTGTCGACCTGTGATGCCGCCAGTTTCATAAGAAATCTGAAGAGGGATTTGTGCTGAAAATGGATCATTACGAACATTTCCAACTTTATTTGATAAAAAAATGTGGATATAAAACACATCGCAAAATACATCTCAAAGCCTTCTTATGTCCTTTAAATCGGGAGAAATATGTTATGAAAACATTTTCAAAATGTGAAAAAACATCAGAATTTGACAATTTTTATGTCAATATTTTTACAAATTTCCACACACTTCGAATTAAGATTAGAGGTGTAATGTGTCACGGTTAGGGCCACATGCGGCCAGTCGAGTAATTTCAACCTATATTTCAATAAGTCGGAGTATCAGACCAGATGCAGAAAAATGCAATTATCATTAGGGTCCTACAAAAGCATATTTCCTATTTCATCTGGCCAGTAATTAGGTAGGAACCTTTTTTCTACAGTCTGCAAGCCAAATCCAATGAAGGACATGTCTAACATACTCTATTCTTGCGTCATCAAAGTGGCTTTAAAGAGAAAGTGTTTGGATGGTTCTCCATCTCTTAAAGCTCCTTGCAAATTCATGTTTCATTACCATTTAATTATACGTTTGTTTGTGTGCTCTCTTTTTCTTTCTGATGACAAAAACGATACGGTATAGTATGCAACACCGACACACAAAATGCATATTTGATTGAACGACGATGGTAAAACAAATATATTTATGTTCTAAACATAACAGAAAAGGTAAAATAGAATTAACTGTAAAGATTTAAAGGTATACGTTGTCAGAATTGGACAGTCTTGTTACGTCCTGTACCTGCCGCCATCTTCATTACGAAGATCATCGAAGTAGTTTGCTCGCAGCTGGACGTCAGTCCTCAGCTATTCGCCTAGACACATGCGCAGTACACATACGCTGCGCTGCTGTTGGTTACATCGGCGCTGGTCCAAACATCCGCTGACATCACTTCACACAACAGAATGAGACGCAACCAACCTGCCAACGTCTTCGAACAGCAGCCGAAGCATACGCGAATTGAGAATCGTCTATTTTTGTCAGAGTTCGGGCATTCAGAACATGGCATCTGCGCGTCAATGGGCAGCTCGCGTCGTCCGCAGCGCGTAAGTACGTCCAACAGCGCCACTCGAAAGCCAGGAACGTATACCTTTAACATGTAATTACAAATTAATGACTGCCATTGTGAGCGAATGTGCTTGAAGGCAAATACAGAACGAATCGAAGTACAAGATAGAAGGTTATATACATTATATCGTATGTAAAAGAGAAATAATACAGGCAGTAATATTCAGCAGTGATTCGAAAGAAATTATGGCACAACACAATTCCATATTCAAGCGATATTGTTATTTAACGTAATAATATAGGATTCTTTGTTTTGATTTCGACCAGTGACTTGGGAAAGATTTTGTAGGAATGGTACTTGTTTTTAAGAAAATATTGACAAGCAAAAAAAAAAGAAAGACAAAAATATTTTCCCACCAAGATTAAGGAAATGTTGGTCAAGAAAAAATTGACAAGTCCTTCATCCCCGCCAACAAAAGCTTTCTCTCCAGAATGAGGGTGCTATTGCTCAAGAAACTTCTACAAGCAACATAGACAGAAAGGCCCGTATTCTGATAGCAAGTTTAACTTAAACTCAGGTTTTAAGTTGTAGTTTAAGTATGGATAGCCAATTATTACATAAATCACTAACAGTAGAGATACCATATTTCAGCTCTCAAATCATTTATATTTGTGTAGGAAGTATAAATAGATGATTGTCTTCACCATCGATGAATCAGGAAAGAAACATGCAACAACAAAAAATTGATACTTTTGGCTTCCCATACTTATACCACAACTTTTAAACTGAGTTTAAGTTAAACCCGACTTCAGAATACAGGCCCATATGTTTTAACTTCCGCAGCACTCCTGCTTCCCAGGGGCGTGGTTACGACCGGGAATAAGAAGGTCTAGTTTACAAAAACGTGATTCTTACTTCGTATGATTAAAATGAATATATCAATTTGCTATCATAACTCATCAATTGTTATCATATACTAAAGCCCTACACAAAGTTTAATCATATATTTGTTGTAATTGTTCATGAAATAGAGACACAATTACTTTTTTTTCATTGTTGGAATCCGACCATGCTGGTCTGCATGTGACTTTCTCTTATCATTAATTGAATCGCGGTGATTTGCATCCCTTGGCTGTAATGCCTTGGTGCAAACGTTCGCCAACCCTTTCTACAACGCGGAGTAGAAAAATTATTACAAAATTAATACATCGTAGATTAGGAAAGAATAACACCAAAGGAGGAGAATGACACTGAACCCCCCCCCAAAAAAAAAAACAACATCAGATGGTGTCCCTAGAAAACCTTGCTTGAAGGAGTTATAGTCTACACCATAAAGATTGAATATGCAAAGGAGTTGTAATGACACCATCGGAGCATTTGTTTATTAAAACTTAACACCCCAAAATTAAACACCGAAGTAGCATGACTGGTATACTCTTCTAGCTCTATGTACACCACTGCAATTTTTTTTTGCTTTATAATGACGCGATCAGATATGACCTCAATACAATCACCCACCCCTCTTTGCTTGCAAAGCTGCATTAAGCTAATGTCCGGGGAACGCAGTGTTATATACCATTGACCTAACTTTTATTTTGGAGCCGTATATATAGACATGTATTTTACCATGGTCTGGCTAAAGTAGTCATATGTGTGTATGGGGGGGGGGGGGCTAATACGCGTGCATTGTGCAATTATACATTTACTTTAAGAAATACACATCATTCCAGTTATAAAACATTCCATCAACAACTTAATGATTCGTTTGTAAATTAGGGGGAGTGTCGCCCAATGATTGGTTGATATTTGTAGTTTTACTGTGCGACAATCATATTGACGAGGTGGAGCGGAGGTTAATGATAACGTCAATATGTCGTATATACTGTGAGCGTTGTTATGAATTTGGTATGGGAGTTAATCTCAACTATTTTTTTCTCTTTGTTTTCATATCGGTGATTTCAATTCACATCAACGTGGTGGGGCTTTCACAACCGCTCTTGCGATCGTTTGCGGTCATTTGGTCACAATCTATGTTGAACACAATCGCAACGGATGTAATGGCGATTGCAAACCTTACGATTGGTCTGCAACCCGATTTCAGAATAAAAGTTGTAGAATTTGATGCTAATATTGAGACTTTAAACATTTTACTGTGTAATGTTCGAAATCATCGTACAAATACCTATGTTAAAATATGTGACTATGCTATCATTCTTTTAAGAATAAAAGAGAATTTGATATCTATTCGTAATGACGTCATAGCAGTCGTACGATTGGCTCCGATTTGAAACTAATTTGGTCTTTACTCCAAAATAAAGGTTTGTAATCTTTCATGATGGTTATATTAGTATTTTTTCAATTAATTTTAATCTCAAATAAAATGATATGTTCCATTCACATTTTCTGAAAATTAGCAAAGTGCGATTTGTTCCAAAATCGGATCGCGAACAGTCGTAAGGTGTGCGGTCGCATTAAGGAGTCGCACCAGTGCTAGTAGGCGGGATGATTTGAATGAGTGGATGAGTTTGTTTGTTAGCGCGCGTGTGTGTGCGTGGGGACATGATTTTACAAGAATTGTTCTGTGTGTGTGAGAAAGGAAATTGTTTTTAGGTGATAGGGTGTGTGCCATACGCACTCCTCGATTTAAGCCTCCCTTTTATTCTACTGAAAATGAATGAATTTCAATACGTCACCACCCCGAATAATTGATGCATATACGAAATCTAACAATGAATCTCTTTATTCATATTTCTTCGTATGTAGATCCTTGTGCGTCTTAATGATCTATCCAATCAGTTGTCATGTTTGTGACATATTTCCTCTTGAAGACATTTTGTGTGGACTTGTTTTTTTTTCCAAGTTCATGTAAGAAAGGAAAAACATGTTCACCCATTTATATTATGAAGCTATTGCATAAAACTCTGTGTATCATAACTTTCCATTCTCTTCAGATATTTTTCCCAAATCTAGATTTGTTCTTTTCCATATAACTGAGAAAAGTTGTTCCATGCTGGTGAACATGTGAAATTCTTCATATCTAGATCATCTCGATCATGGTCGTCTAAATATCCAGGGTTATGAATGAGGGTATTGGAAATCATTAAAGTAAAATGCATTTCATTATTTTGATCTCTGCATGTGCAAACGCCTGTATCTTGTGGTGTGATCTTAGGGAATAGTAGTTTCGTGAGCAACAACACAGAGCAACAAAATTTGAGGGGCCAGAATTATGGGTCAACATTTCTAAAACGTTTGATAGCTTTAGTAAAAAAAAAAACTCATTTTGTGATCGATAAAATGACATCATTTCCTTTCCCTCTCGTTTTCTCCCCCCCCCCCATTTATTTTTCATGGCTTTTTTGTACGCCATTGATAGGGTATATTATCAGTCAATGCGATCAACGTCCAGTGAGCTTAATTAAACGCATAAGTTAACATTTATTGACTTTAAAATAATCTGAGCTACAATTTCCCAGTTGCCGCCTGGCTCTGCGATATTTTATAAAAAGGAATTCAAGCTCAGAAAAAAATCTCGCCCCTCAATCATTATTTAATGCTCTAAAAATTGAAATATAAAATGACAGGAAGCGCAATAATTTCACCCCATACACTAAAATGTGTGATATTGTTTCACCAGGAGATTTGGTATTTGGCAATTTTCAGTAATATATATCTTTCTCAGGGGGAAGCTAATGAGACGTGTTTATCCGTATGAGGCGCCGATTGTACCAATATTATATAGAACAATTATTTGTATCCACAATGAATTTCAATGTGTTCTGTTTAGTGCAATGTATTATGGTATTTAGTGCATATATATTGTTATGTTTTATTTGTATATTTTCATTATATATGATGTTTTTATTGTGAATGAAATAAAATGAATTGAATCTTCAAGTTATTTCTATGTATTTCTTATCCAATATATATTCAGTACAACATGAATCAAAGTTCACCATTTCGTAGATAAGACCCTTGTAATATAATTACGATCTCATGCTGGCAAATGGCTTATTTCACTTTTTTTTTTGGGGGGGGAGGGGTAATATCATCTAATGATATTCCATGTTATCTGTTTCAGAAATAATTGATTTCGATAGAAACGGGCTTATACGGTTTTGAAAATGCTTGTGCCTTGACCTCCAATAGTCTAGCTATTCAAGAATCTTTCAGTACTAGTGCTCCATATACCCCTAAATTTGACTTCTTAAAAAAAGAAACTATTAACAACTATTAAATTATTAACCTAAACTAAGGTTGCTAATCGGGCGGTGCGAGGTCGGGGGCGCAGTGAGGTGAGTCCTAAATGATTTTGCAATATTAAAAAAAAAAGAGGTCTGACTGGAGAAAACATAAAAAAGACAAGGGGGGTGGGGGGGGGGGGCGAGGAGGTTAAACTGCATGTATACAGGTGGTATATGATCGTTTATATTTATTTGACTAAAGAAACTATCCATGAAGTGACCATACAGACGACCCCCCTCCCTAAATATCATATTTTATCCAGGGAAGCCACTTCAGTTCTGAAAACTGTTTTACCAGCGATGTTTTGAGACCGACGTGCCTCTCATATTCTCCAAAAAATGTTTCTGCCGCATAGACTCTTTTCTTTTTCGAAAATAATATAGATCAAGATCACGACCATGCGGTCGACATGTGACAAGTTTATCACTTTTACCATCAAATTTGGTTCCATTAGAGGAGCTCGTGAATATTCAGGCTTTGCATACTCGTGTTCCGAAATGCGGTATCAGATTGTCCTAGATCTAGAACCAAGTTAAGAGGACGAGATGTCCTGAATTTAATTGTAACTCTTTGATAAAATGATCAAACTTTGTAATTGGTGAAATAACTTTAATAGTAATATCTATGTATAGATATGATGTGATTCGAGGATTAAGACAATATCATGGTCATCACTAAACAAAGATTAGTGATGGAATTCATTATGTAATATGCCTCCCACGCTATATGACCCAAAAAATTTGAGGGGCCAGATTCGGCGTATTGGGCATTTTTTATGATGCAAGCGAGCGAAGCGAAGGAGGAAAAATTTCGACATTTTCATAACAAATGCACTTTGGTGATAGATTTGACATAATATTCAGATAATAATATCATATCCAGGGGGACACAAAATCAAATGTCACCTCTTTTTGGACGAAATAACATTTCATTTTGAGTGCTAACCTTTCCTTTTTTTTTTTTTTGCTTGTCAATTTTATATATTGGACGTAATGACCTAATATTTTCCGTGGTAGGTTTTTCCCTTTTTTTTTTGCTTGTCAGATTTCCCGGGGGAAAGATTTCCGCACATGCTATTTCACCTTTCTCGCTTCCCTTTTCTCCTTTTTTTTTCTTGTTCGTGAATTTTATATTCCTTTTTTTGAGGGGGGGGGGGGGCAAGCGCCTCAACCCCCTCCATCTGTATGCCACTGCTAAGAAACAATATCAAAGTTGAACAAACAATTTTATAACATTCGTAAGATTTAGGGCATATGTATTAGATGGATATGACTTGTGTCACAATTAACCATGATCGCCATCTTCGAGATCAGTACCGTTGGCTTGCGTGCGTTGATTCCGCAGCCGGTGCATCTCTGATAACTCCGTTTCCGTATATTCATATAGACTCTGAGGGAGGGCGCTATCGTATTATGACGTCACATGCATAAAGGTCTATCAAACAGCCAATGATGTTGCCTACCTGTCTATCTCAAGACCAGTCCATCCCTCAACTCTTTATTTCACAGTCGATGAAACGGACCAGGACTTTCGACGACCTACGTACGGTCGGTCGGTTTGGAGTTGGTTTCTTTGATGAAATTGTACAATGCGAAAAAACCGGTGTTGATTTAAGACCAGCCCGGTGTGTAGGTCCTACATCGGAAAACTCCAGATAAGTGTTAAACAACACCAGTTACGAGACAAACCAATATTGGTTTAACACTGATTAGTGTTGTTTCAATGCCTACCTGGAGTTAGTCTAAAGCTGAAGTCATGGAAGTGGTGCTGTTAACACCCACTTTTCCTATATAGATACCGAGCTGGCGTTAAATGAACAGCTGTATATTTTTTGCAGTGTATATCATTACACCATGGGGGCTACATGGCATTTGTTTCAACGACAATTCCTCCGATGCAAATTTCAAGAACTAATGGAATGGCCAACTTCAACATTGGAGTTAACTTCCTAAGTCTAACCCTAAACCTTAAACACTGCAAAAACTCAGGTGCTGATTTGACACCAGCCCGGAATATATGTCCACACCAGAGAAGTACTGAAACAACACCAGCATAGAATCGAACCGATGTTGTTTTAATACTAGTTGGTGTTGTATAAACACCTATCTGGTGTTAGACCGAAACCAAACTGGTGTAGTTAAACACTTTTCTGGTGTGGACATATATAGATTCCAGGCTGGTGTAATCAACACCGGTGTTTTTGCAGTGCATAAACCCTATTGCAACCCTAACCTTAACCCCATATCTTAGAAAAATCAAAGCCCGGAGCAATTGTCACTGGAGAAAATGTCGTGTCACTCACAAGGGCACCTACCTTTAAAAGATTAATTAATACATTTCAGTCCTGATTTTATTTCTACCGGAGATGTCTCTGATTAGATTCCTGTCATTTTGTCCTCAAAATTTTCCAAAGGTATTCATTATATTTTTCTGGATAACATAATTCCTAATTATTGGTTTCATGTGAAATATTATTGTCCCGATTTTTCCCACCAAAGATGCGATGATACACTTCAAGAATTAGACCCCCCCCCTTGTTCTTTCTCAGAACTTACGATGCATCAATATTCGAAAAGTCCTTAGAATGAAATCCAAGCAGCATTTGTCAATTATTGAAATATTAGATGTGTCAAGTAACAAAAAGGAAAAGAAGGTTTGGGAAAAACTGGTGACGGGAATCTCTACTGGTAACCTACATGGGTAATAACTTTTGACATTCCTCTGATCCAATCATTGTAGTCGGAAACCAAATTTCGATACTTTCGATTGCTGTTGAATAAACAGATATTGTCATCTCAGGGATAGATCCCTCAGATTTTTAAAACCAAAATCATAGTTTACATAAACCTTTGTTAAACATATTCTTAGGCCAAATATCACACACCAATAAAGGAAAATTTTCCTACCGGATACCCATTTACCTCACCTCGGTTGAGTGCAGTACAATCTGGGTAAATATCTTGCTGAAGGAAAGAACGCCATGGCTGGGAATGGAACCCACGTCCCTAACATTGTAAGATGAGAGTCATATTACCACTAGACCACAACGCCCCACATTAAGAAAATGTAGCATAACGACTGTATGAATAATAAAAGATATCGAGAATTGTTCCCCCCACACTTCATAAAAAGGCCGAAAATATGGCAAATTTATTTTGAGTTTTTTTCTTCAATTTACCAAGGAATTGTGTCATTTTGCGATTTAGAAGTAAAATTTTTCCACAGTTTGAAAATAATTCGATTTTCTGAGTTCTGTCATATGTCTCAATGATGACACGATATTTGCTCCTGTGAAAATTGCCCGTCTAAGGAGTAGGATTAGGGTTTGGGTTGCCAAAGGGTTTTCGTTGAGGATTGGGTTTAGGATATTTAAATCCAGGGGTGATTTTGGTCATTCTATTAAAGTGTCGCCGGTGCTATGTCATTGTGCCATTTCTAAATGGACCGATCTGATATTAAGGTCACATATCACTCATTCAATACCCATTCTTCCCAATCGTTGTGCACTTTTCTTTTTCATTCTAAATAGCGGTTTCAGTTTGTTTTCATATAGTTTTCACTAATTGTGTTGAAATACAAATACACGCATTAGTTATGATCAATGTTACCGGTTTACGTTTCACTAAACATCCTTCAGTTTCAATTTATTACCGAATTATTCATCCTTTCGGAGACTTAATTTATTTTGCTTAGTTACCACTGAGTTTCCATGGTTACCTGGTCATATATTAAGTTATGATCAAGGTATCGTAATATAAATTTTACAGTTATTGTATCACTTTTAGACAGTCACGGTTCTCTTAAAAGAAAAGAAAGTTCCCCCAGTAGAGTCTCGAGATAATACATCCTTTATATCATACTGCACTGTGTAATCTTATACGCATTGTGCGAAATTACAGAAAACGGTGTATGTTGAATGATACCCTATAAATTTCCTGTAATAATCTTTTCCCCCTTTTCAAATAGACATTTCATTTCATTTATTTCATTTTCAACAAAATATAAATCAAATAAATACAATCATAACAAGTCAACATCATAAAAAATATATCAATGTCATAAAATCAACTTGAGAAAGACATGTTATAAAACAGTTACATAAAATAATCATGTGTAAAGAAATGATTTGTGATTTATAATATGTGAAAATGGGGATCCCACTGAAAAGCTAGGCTTGTATATTGTGGGCTCCTCAAAATATGACAAACGAGAAATAAATTTTACATATACAAATCAAATCAGAAACCATGAGAGCCAACAGGAGACATCATTAAAAGAAAATATCAAATAACCAAATATGAAAATTACGCAAAAAACTCAGGAATGAGAAAACATAGAAAGAAAGCGGATGAATGAAAGAGAGAGAGAGAGGGGAGAGAGGAAAGGGGGGTGAGGAATGAATGTGAGAACTGCATATGAACTAGGCCTACATGTTTTGTGAATTGCAGAAAAATTCTTTTTATAACAATTTTGAGAATGGGTGTGTTATTTTTCTGTAATTTTGTAAAATTTCCTTTTTCGTAAAGTTTCTTCTGTAATATATATATATATATTTTCAACATTGTGGGTATCATCTCAATTGCATTCTTATGATCTTACATATAGAGGATATGCAACGTTAAAACTCCTCTCATGTTCAAATGCTTATGAAAACCTTGCTTTCTTGACAGACTACGATTATTTTCCTTTGGTATGTATTTCAGTACTTTTTTTGCATTGAAGTTGATGACCTCCTCATTTATGTTTAGTATGTGTAAGTGTGGGTGGATGTGGTTATGGGTAGGGTATATATGAGTGCTTGTAATAACTTTCCTTTATACACTGTAAAACTGCGGTGTTAAAACTGACACCAACTGGTGTTAATAGAGGACCACACCCTGGGGTGCTAAAATTACACCCTAGAGATTAAACATAACACAAAGAGTGTAAATGTAATAACAAAAGCTGTTGTAATAACACCTATAGGTGTAAAACTAAACACCACCAATTTAACACCGGTGTAAAATAACTGGTGTGGTCCTCTATGTACACCGGCACCACAGTACTGTAGTGTAGTTAGCATCTTAACCTTATTATATATTTTTTCTCTTTTTTGTATTTTGCAGATTAGTATATTTTATGTTAATAATCATAAGTATTCCAGGGCCCCACTCACAAGCTTTACTTTTAAAGGGGTACTAAAACGAATTCGTCTATACTATAATCTAATTGATGTCTGTTTATGCGTTGTATGTATATCTATTTTGGTTATGATGTGATGTTTTTTGGTTTGAATGATAAATTTGAAACTTGAATCTCTTCATACTATTACTACTACTACTACTACTACTACTACTACTCTATTACTCCTATGATAATAATAGTGATAATGATAATAATATTGACGATAATAATAGTAATGACTACTACTGCTACTATATACTACTACTACTACTCTATTACTATTATAATAATAATAGTGATAATGATAATAATATTGACGATAATAATAATAATAATAAAAATGACAATAATAATAATAATAATAAAATTATAACTATAATGGTAATGATGATTACATATGTATAACGCATAATATTCGTGATCTCTATGCGCTTTACAAATGAATTATTTATAATAAATTTAACACGTTGCTATTTTTATTTTACATTATTATACATTAAACATACATTGCATTACATTCTACTTAACATCATACAATGAAATTGAACTACACTACGATGCAACAGTGAAAAGAGAGAAGAATATCAAGTCTATATAATTCTTTTATCATTCTTTCAAAATGATCTTTGAAGTTTGAACTCTTAATAAGAGTGATCAAGGTAATTTCATTTCGGAAAGCTTGTGAAAAATTGTCCATAATTACGCTCCTTGCATTGACGTCACTAATGAGAATAGCAGGAGAAATGGGCCATTATCATCATCATCGATAACTGATAATCATCATTTTGCATTATTTCTCCCTTTTTTACATCTCCAATTTGTCATCAAAAGTACAGTGATATTTTTGTAAACGCTGATCATGGATTAATCTATCAATTATCTATGCTTATTCTGTCTAAAAACGGCACGGCAGGCGCGGGTGACATTCTGACATTGACGTAAATAGAGAAATATAGTAAATTATTGATGTACATCCAAATGAAAATTCCTTATCATTCGCTTGATCATTATTCTAAAAAAGGAAAGAAACAAATATATTTATGATCGTGATGATTGAAAATTGCTTTTTTGTTTTATTCTGGGATTCAGGCATGTCGGGGCTGGAAAGGTCAAAATTATTTTTATAGAGACAATGATAAGTTTAAAATATGGGAAATGTTCAGTATACATTTGTTTTTAGCGAAAAAGCCCCCCCCCCGGAATTGGATGGTGAACATTGCAAATCGCGATCTGTATTAAATCGTTGACGGGTGTTAAAATAAACAGGGTAGCTTTCAAATTAAAGGAGAATGAACTCCATTTGAGCAAGTAAGCGTTTGTGACAGCAGAAAAATCCCACGATTAGATCATCGGAAGTTTGAGTAAAATTTGGCTGGCAATAAGAAAGTTATGATCATCTGAATGTTGAAACCGCTAACGCTATATAGTGATACTCCCATTGGCAATTCAAACTCAATCTGTGATGTCACTTAGACACCGAAAATATATCCCCCAAATCTCTTTTTTTGCTCATTCCAATGATACTACAAACAATTCTTCAATGATATAGAACATCTGATCTTACATAAAGGAGATTTTTTTAATATTAATATGGACTAAACTTATTGGGAAATTACAAGTTAATGACATCACAAATCTTGATCGCATTGCCGCACCACCACCACTACTACTACTTACTACTACTACTGCTACTACTACTACTATACTACTACTACTCTTACTACTTTTTCTGCTCCTACTACTACTTCTAATACTACCACATTGCTGCTGTTATAGGCTATATATAGTTAGGCCTATATACTTATAATGCAAATGATTCTTCTCTATATACTAGGATTGGGATGTTATGGCAGCATACAGGGGTGGTATTCTGGAACCCTGCCATAACTTTTCTCATAGATTTTGCCATTTCTCTCCGAGAAGTGAAACCAGTATGATTTTTATAAATCGGTATTCTGAACATTGTCTTTTCCCTGTCATATCTCTCAAAGTTCCCGCCCATCTTCTCAAAAGCAAACCAATCAAAGTCATCGTTAGTTCCCAGTGAGAGGAATAGATATGTGGGGCCTAACTAATTGTTGCATGAAAAAATAATTTTCAGAAATTGTCATGGATGATGAGTGAAACTAATATCACAATCTAAATCTAAATAATATCATTACATGCTTGACATTCAGTCGGCAGGATATCGGGATATTTGGTACTAAAATATAGAACAAAATTTATGACTGCTACCACCCTGTCATAACTTTTGTCTTTTTTTTTGCTTGTATAAAAGGATTAGGCGCATTTAAAGCCGCGTATTTTTTGGTGCTTGCTATAGAGAAGAGGAGAAATTTATGACAATTTTTGTGACAAAATTTATGACATCTATCAGAATACCGATTTTGTCATATCTCTGAGAAAAGATAAAATATGGAGAAAAGACAATGTTCAGAATACCGCCCCAGACCTTTTATCATCATCCACATGCATTCAGAATTTTTAAGGGTATTTATGTATTTGCACAAAGTGATTATTTCCTTTAGGGACACTTCAAAATTATTTTTTTGCAACTCTTCCCCAAGATTTTGATGACTTGCAGGGCCGAATTCGATATGAGGTTGCGATGATACGTCATTGCCATGGTGAGACGAGCTGTCCAATATATCCTTCCACGCTCCTGTCCTTAAAACATGTTGATGGTGTGGGTCATTACGATATGATAAGACATTAATTTTTTCATTTCTGAGAAAACGCTTCAGGTAAAACTTCATTCCAAAAATTACATTGGAAAACATTATTCTATCAAGTGCACATTTTACCCACAATATACCAAAACTTAGAAAAAGTGGTGTCTGCACCTCTTGTCAGCGATTGATTTGGTCATGCGTGGCACAAATGGTACAAATAGGGTATTAATGGAAAGCTGATGAATTTCTTATGTATATCCATGCGAAATAATTTCACAAAATTAAATATTATCCGAATAACAGCCCTCTAGATTTGGATTATTTTTGTCTGAAACGCACTGTATAAAAAAAGACTTGATTTTGTTCTGATATTGTTGCGATATTATTATTTTCCACCAAAACCATCGTTAACCTCCTCCCATTTTCATTTTTATACACTGCAAAACACCGTCACCTCCATCTTGGACGCCATATAGGTATTGTCAAATTAATCGTTCCCTTTGCTCATGTTTTATTCAGCTCCTGCAGGCAGCTCACGTTTCTTTCAATGTTGGAAATGCAACGCCAAGGCCAGGGTCAAGTCTGGACTGAGAGGCTGACCTTGTATTATATATTATCATCCATACCATCAACACGTGCTGGCAATGCTTACACTCTCTTCCTCGTTGGGGTTCACATGACAAGGCCTTCATCAAGAAACAAACAATAACACAGATATAAACCTCACATGTCATACCATATGGATTTTTTTTATCTTGATTTTCAGTCATCATCATTTAATATTTAACCACTTCTTCAGTTTCGTAGTAGTCAGAATGGCCATCCGGATGTATAAATATTTCATAATTTGTTTGCCCTCAACTTTCTTTTCTCCAATCATATATTTATTATAGCATTTTATCTATAATGATAATAATAATAATAATAATGATAGTAATGAGACTTATATTGCGCCAAAACCACTCTGTCGAGTGCTCAGGGCGCTTTTTAGGAAATTATAAAAGAAATTAAGAAGAATTGAACATTATACTTAGGATTAATCTGATTCCAAATTTTTTATCAAAAGTAAAAAACCTAAAGCTAAACGACTGTCATCATCATTGATTTCCAGAAGTATAAACAAAAAATAATATGAACTAAAAAAAGAAAATCGTCAATTTTTAAGCCTTAGTCTGCAATAACCCAGTTTTAGCCCACGCAATCACTTGAAAAATGTATGAGAAAAAAAGTATGAAGTAGGGTTGAATTTGGATGGAATGTTTTTTTTTAAATCTCATTGTCCAAAGTACAAGCTGGAAAGGTTTTATATTCAGAAAGTGAACTTGTTTAGATTTATACTGGCCTGAAAAATTGACATTTGAGGGATTGTTTGTAGAAGTCCATGAAAATGATACCCATCTCATTATTTCATACAAATATGTGTTTTTAATTTTTATATGCATATATTTTACATATATTACATGTATATATCTTATAGGGATTGGCACCAATACTTTAAACGCAAAATTCGGAACCTAGTACTTAATACTCCATACGCTTAACTTGACATTCTACGCTCCTACTTGATTTTCGATACTCAAAACTAGACACCCAAATATTAGCAAGGCTCAATTAGTATCGATTAATTTTTATGTATTGATAGATCAAGCTGTCTATTCTTTGTAAGAGAAATTGATTCGCGAACCTTGTTTTTAAATGTTAGATTCTTAACCATTGGAGCGAGAGTTTAAAAGTTCTTTGTTTTATGTTTTTAAACTTTGTTATCGTTTCTTTATAAAGTTAACATCCATTATTCTCTTCATAAATTTACAATTTCTTATTTATTTTTTTTATTTTTTTAAATTATTCTTATTCTTACGCATTTTTATAACAAAGCGAGACAGAAATATTATTGATGACGTATACGTAGCATAGTTTTGGAAATATGCAAATGAAGGGGGAAATAACTTACATATTCTATTAACGGATCCAAAATATCATTATTCATCTCCCTTTGAAAATATTTTCATTTTGCCCGGTATTAAATTATCCTAAAGGACAGATGTAAAAGTTTACTTATTCGTATCGGAAATATGCTTGATCCTAAACCATGTTAACAGTTTCGTGAACGATTGGTTAAAATATGAATTCAAGAGAAAATTTTGCAACATTTTATAAGAAAAAGGGTAGGGGTAAAAAAACACATAAGTTCCCAATGAGGTCCCAATATTCTTGTGGATTATGTTTATTGGGGAGAATCCTGTATCTCGAGTGTGATCACGAATGTTAGCCCGGAAGCTTTTTGTTCGTAGGCTTTTTCTTGCTTTTTATTTTGTGAAAAGACCTCTGTGAAAAAGCTCGTCTGTAACCGTGGGAATCTTATACATTTTTTTTTCATCTCAGATTTTTTTTTACTTTTCTTTGTTTCGTATTTGGAACCTCTCTGTCACAAAAAACTCTCATTCTGTGATAGGTTTTTATATCTAAAAATTACTTTTTTACCTTTTTAATGTTCCTCAATTTTTTATATCTTGGTCGTGAAAATTTTGGGGTGACAAAGGCCCAAAGCCACCCCCTCCTGCACGCCAATGTCTTCAGAGCATGATTGATACTGTATACATGGTCATACACAAGATGGAAACATGAATAAATCGCTTTCAATTCCATGAATTCTGACAACGGTTTCCTGTTATTCATAGCTACTTTTTTTTCTTATCACGATTACTGAATGCTAAAGAAGGAAAAGAGAGAGAAAAAAACCCCATCACTTTAGCCTTAGAGTATCATCTTCCATTTCATCTTTCCTCCTGGTGGTTTCCATAGCGACCTTGATCCATTTCTTTAACATTATATCAATGGGTCATGTATCTCTTCATTCCACTTGGCTATATAGCGAATGCATGGTGGATCGTTGCTATCTTCTTACAATTTCTAACATTGATAGAAATTATAAAGAGACAACCTGATGAAACATTCTTCCCACTCTCTTCCTCTGTTATTTCAATATGAATGATTAACCTTAATGCAGGTTTAGGGGATATATCAATGTCTAGAGTATAATACACAATACAAAACGTATACCCGCCTCTGTCATGGTTCGTAGAATATCATAAAAAACTATGATTTAAATGAATATAAAGAAAAATCTGTATACGAAAGTAATCGTGATCTTTTTATCTATTTCAACGTCCGTTCCTTTTTAAGGAAAGAACTCAAGTGAAAACGTTGTTTGTTGCTGTTGTTTATTTTTTTTAACGGCGCTCTCATTAAAAACAAGAATATAATACGGTAATCAAAAGGATCTTATCGCATCAAAAAATTATCACATCAAAATAATGTTTTTATTTTGTAATTTTCAGTAAATAAGCCCTTATATTTTGAAAGATCTTGAGAAAAATCTTAGAAATTGGCAACGTCGTTTATGCGAATTTTACAACAGTTGTTTTTGTTTGAAGTTTTAAACAACCAAGCCTGCTTTTTATAGAGACAATATTTAAATGTAAATTTTTTTTATTTACAATGTCTTGTTAAACTGTTGCACAACTACTGAAAAGTTTGTATAGTAAAAGACGTTGTATAAATAATTTAAACAGTGTTTTTATTTGTACATGTTACAATATCGGCTCAATAAAGCTAGATATTTTGTATTTTCCAAAAAAAAATGTTTAGTGCTATAGGCCACTAATGTATCTATATTTGTTCAATACAACTCAGTCATGTTTAAGTTAGGTTAGAATTGGCTATTTGTTGTTGAAATATTCTTACATTTAGAACTAATTCCGAACCAAATTCAGATCACAGAAGAATCATGCACACTTCAGATGTTGGGATACATACTGCCCACTGTGTTGGGTGATGTATGTTGGTTAAAATAAAATATTCTGGGCAATTCTTATCCAATTGTACAAATTTATTACCCAATTATTAGTTTTGTTATCCAATTTGGGCAGATTTCAACCAATAGTTATGTGGACAGTATGCTGCCCACTTTGGTCAAGAGTTTGGCATTTTTTGCCAAACTATTTTAAGAGTGTGTGCCACAATCTGTCACGGCGTATTTCTTCGAAGCACTGATACCTCCATCCAGTCAGAAGGGAGGGGAGGGAGGGAGAGAGGAGGAGAGAGTGGAGAGAGGGGGGGGGGAACTTCTGTCTCCTCGATTACGACAAAACATCCAATGTCATCATGTACAAGGCACCGTAAAAACCCTAAGCGATGAGCTGCTTGCTTTTAAGCAAAGAGGCTAATGTTTTATGTTTTTACTTTGCTGCGAAGCACGGGGGACTCAGCTTTCTCGAATGGGGCAGATTGGTCATCGAACACGGGTGTTATATACCACTATATTATGTGCATATGTTTTTCGCACATTTTCTTGTCGGAATTTAAATCTTTGTTCGGCCATTTTCCTATTCAGAACGATACTGATGTTCTCTTCCATTACTTATTTGAATGTGTGACTCTGTAAAATATAATTGTAATTATAACTTATAATTATTATAATTGGGTTCCAATCGTGACTAGTGCGCAGGAATTAGGGGGCAGGTTTTGATTTTAGCCCTTCTCCTAACTGCTAAATATCTTCTATAACTTCTATTATATGGATTTTATTGCAAACGTCAGAAAACTCCACCCAAAGTGTGCAGGCCAACCATTCAAGTCAAATTTTAAATTGATTTTTAAAAGGACGCCCTCAGAATCAGCATGGTCGCTTCGCTCACTTGCCTTTACGTATTTTTGACCATGTTACCTATCTGCTCGCAATTGGAAAAGTTTTCTAATTTTGATATTAAAACATGTATGAACTTTTACCTTTTATGATATCATATTTTAATAATGTATTTCCATAGGAGATGAAAGAGGTAGATCTCTTTAGTTACGCCATTTTCTTTTTAATCACAAAACGTGGCTTTTAAACATATATAGTCCAGGAAAATTACTGATTGGGGGTCAACCGCAAACAAATTGCAATATAATTTTTTTTACCGCGGCAATGCATTTCCCTGAAGTTCCCAAAATGACTGACAAACGAAAAGTCCAGAAAAATTCCAGTAGTGAAAAGACGTCTAATTTGCATAAACCCAAAAGTGGCTGCCATCATAAGAATTTTACATGTTTATTGGTAGTAGTACAAACACTGATCTGACCATAGCACTTTCAAAAATTATGATTTAAAGCATTTAACTTCACCAGTGTTATATCTTACCATAGGCTTCATTTCAAATTAGGATGTAAGTCTTGTGTGACCTCTGCTGACCTCAAGAGGTCAATGGCTCTAAGGCCAACGACCTCGAAATATCAGAAAATCGATGTTTTCACGAGTTCATGTTAAATATGGTTATGATAAAAAAGTTCTCTAATAATGGCTTTCAAAGTTTCATGATATTCTAGAGAGAATTATGTGCCTTATAACATTTGACCTTTGACCCTGCAGAACTATCTACGGTCAATGATCTTAACATTATAGAATATTGACACTTTGCATCACTGGTTTATGATAAGTAGGCTTCTCGTGTAAGAAAATGCGATACAATTTATTACAGCACAATGCATTTTCATGTAGTCCCCAAAATGACATATTCTGCAGCTGACCTCTGTAGGTCAGCGGAGATCAAATCTGACTTACATCCTTTTTTTGCAAGGCATAACATGATAAAAGCTAATAACACCCATTCTCTTTGCATTTTGATAATTTTAGATAATGGATCCATGAGGTCATATTAGACTTTGACTTATGTAGTACAGAGCATTATACCTATTTTCATTTTTATTGTCTCACCTGCGAAGCAAAGTGAGACTATAGGCGCCGCTTTTCAGACGGCGGCGGCGACGGCGGCGGCGGCCGTCAACATCAAATCTTAACCTGAGGTTAAGTTTTTGAAATGATGTCATAACTTAGAAAGTATATGGACCTAGTTAATAAAACTTGGCCATAAGGTTAATCAAGTATTACTGAACATCCTATTAGAGTTTCATGTCACATGACCAAGGTCAAGGTCATTTAGGGTCAATGAACTTAGACCATGTTGGAGGAATCAACATCGAAATCTTAACCTGAGGTTAAGTTTTTGAAATGTCATCATAACTTAGAAAATATATGGACCTAGTTCATGAAACTTAGACATAAGGTTAATCAAGTATCACTGAACATCCTGCATGAGTTTCACGTCACATGACCAAGGTCAAAGGTCATTTAGGGTCAATGAACTTGGCCGAATTGGGGATATCTGTTGAATTCCCATCATAACTTTGAAAGTTTATGGATCTGATTCATGAAACTTGGACATAATAGTAATCAAGCATCACTGAAAATTTTGTGCAAGTTTCAGGTCTCATGATTAAGGTCAAAGGTCATTTTGGGTCAATGAACTTTGGCCGAATCGGGGGTATCTGTTGAATTACCATCATAACTTTGAAAGTTTATTGGTCTAGTTCATTAAACTTGGACATTAGAGTAATCAAGTATCACTGAACATCCTGTGCGCGTTTCAGGTCACATGACCAAGGTCAAAGGTCAATGAACTTTGGCCGACTTGGGTGTATCTGTTGAATTACCATCATAACTTTGAAAGTTTATGGATCTGATTCATGAAACTTGTACATAAGAGTAATCAAGTATCATGAACATCCTGTTCGAATTTCAGGTCACATGATCAAGGTCAAAGGTCTGTAAGGTCAATGAACTTTGGCCATGTTGGGGTTTTTTGTTGAATAACCATCATATCTCTGTAAGTTTATTGGTCTAGTTCATAAAAAAGGGAAATAAGAGTAACCATGTATCACTGAACATCTTGTGCGAGTTAGAGTAGTATTCAAAGTGAGCACTGCTGCTATATTGAACGCGCGTGATGCAGGTGAGACGGCCAGAGGCATTCACTTGTTGATTTTTAAATCCTTCTTATTCCATAGAAATTGTTTTCAGAATATGCACTGAATTTCATTCACATAATAACAGTACTTCTGTCATGTTTATTGCAAAGCCAATCATTTTAATGGGGCTATAACGCTCCCTGTGAAACTCCACAAGTTACAGAAAGTAACCACTGGCAATGGCTGGTGTAAATTTGATAAGTACGATCTGAACCATGCTAGCATTGGTCCATAGCGCATCACGTGATATGATCGAATCTAGTCTGCTGGCAGGGGCGTTGATCCATCTTTCAGATTGGGGGGGGGGCAAAATCATGAATCAATTTTCCAAAAGCGCTCGATCACACAAAACAAACTCACATGCACACACCACACACACACACATTTGCCTATATGTATACACATACACACACAACACACACACACACATATATATATATATATATATATATATATATACATATCTCACCAGCAGATTAATGCGAGCGCGAAGCGCGAGCTGAAAATTTTGATATTTCGATCTGAAAAAAAATTGAGTTTAATGGACGTTTTTAATAAAGAACAAGATATATATATCCAACAAAAGATTATTGCAAGTCGAAGTGGGAGTTCTTTTGAGGTTTAGAACTGAAAACGGGACCATATTCACCTATTTAATCATGGAGAGTATAGGTTTTTGTTACAGAAATGATGCGAGCGCGAAGCGCGAGCTGAAATTTTTTGATATTCCAATCTGAAAAGTGGACATTTTGAGCACGATTTTAGACGAAGAACGAGTTGTGTATCTCAATCTCGCTTGCTGATTTCTGTGTAACATTACAATCTTTTTTATTTTTAGCACATGCGGAATTATTGGGGGGGGGGGGCAAAACGATATGTTTGCCCCCCAAATATTTTCATTGGTGGGGCGATCGCTCCCTGCCCCCCCCCATAATCGACGCCTCTGTCTGCTGGGCAAACCCTTCATTCAAGTCAAGGGTCTATGTGTTCAGCCTACTCATGACTTACGTACTGAAGGCTCTCTCGCTGTATTGGAACAACAAGTTTTGTATGTGCTAGTCTTTGCGTGGAGGCACACTTATTGATCAAAGTTCTAATCAGGGTCTGTGCCTGCAGACTAATCGAAATCGGTGTATTTTCCCAACCGTTCCACCTTCGATGAATGTATTGACCAGCCGGTCAACGAAATTGTGTATGGCGCCTTTGTAAATTGCTGGAATATATACAGTGTAACCTGTCTATAGTGACCACCCAAGGGAAACACAAATTGTGGCCTTTATAGACAGGTGGCTGCTATAGACAGGTTCTTATACACACAATCTGCCTCCATGGGAAGCGGTTTTAGTGGTCACTATAGGCAGGTGGCCACTATAGACAGGTGGCCAATAACACAGGTTTGACTGAATTTACTTTAGTTAGCCAAAAAGGGCCAAAATGTGTCATGATTTGTTTAATGTCGAAAGAAGCGACACGTTTTTTGTTATTGTTGTTGGAAATTTGTAGTTGTCTCGAGAGGGAGCCCTATTTTTCGGACATGATGATGTGGCACGAATTTTGAATCAGTTAATTTCACTGACATGCCGTATTTCGGCGTATTTCTCTGTTTTGATGAGCCCAATGTTGTAAGTACAGAATATATATGATATATCATCGTATTTAAGGTTTCAATAATTATATGTATCAATAACTTGGAAATATGTTGGCTCTATAAATGAATATTAAGAGTTGAAATGGTACGTTGAAATTTGGAATCAATCTGTGCAGGTGTGGGTTATGTATGTATAATGTACGTGTATTACTGTACTGTAGCGAAGATGTGTAGGCGTGTACATGTACCAAAGCGATGATAGGTGTAAAGACGTAGATGGAGAAATAATAAATAATAATAGTACAGATGATTTATGTAATGAACATTTATGAGCTAGCCTGTTATATGTTGAAGCTGAACGTATGAATAGCTTCAGTATGGTAGCAAAATAGATATAATTTGAGGATTTACGTGTTTGCATTGCCTATAGGTTGAGTGTACAAGTTACGGTTACAGTGTGCATATTTAATTAGGTCAGCACGTTTTCTTGTGTATAATTGTATTGCCAAGTAAATGGTAAATAATAGGATAGAAAATGGTTGATACATTTGTTTGCTTATGATTTGGGGAAAATTGTGAATATTTATCGTCGACATATAATATAGCTACATAATTAAGGAATTCTCATAGATAATTCATATTGATATTATATATCATTTATATAACAACTATTTGTTACATACTAAGGTGAAGCAGGATATGTTATTGAGAGTTATGTTGTTTATACCTGCGATTTATATAGTACATGGATGTTATTGAAAAGGATGTTGCCATGTTCGTATGTCAGATTTTTTAATGATTCCATGTTTCATTTAATTGCAGGTTGAACCTTGCTACTTGTCATTTAACGCCGCATGGTCTCTCAACGGGTCTGTCACGGTAGTCTGTGGAATTTGAAATTTTAACGTCACTTACAGCCTTCTCGTGAGTATGATGTTGACAATTAATAAAACTAAAAATATATATTACATTCATTTTTTTTTTTTACTTATTTTTACTTTAAATTTTTAACACGTGTTCACGTTGGTATCAATAATGCATTAAGCATTTTCATTTATTTGAAGAAAGATATAATACCAATGTATCATAAAATTGTCTTGGTCAAGGGCCGTGCCGGGAATCGGTATTCGGGCGTCTTAGGCCACTCCGCCAACCACGGCACCCGAACATAAGTTGGACTTAAGCCTAGCGATCGTTTGCAGTCGATCAACACTCGATATAAATTGGAATCAATATTGGAACCGGACGGCAAAATTTCAAGGGAGTCCGAGTTAGATTTAACGTTAGGTCTTATTCAGTTACTAAAATGGAGCCTAGATTTGTGTAGCCGCAGGAATAACTGTCGTTTCTGGGGATTTATTTAACACTTTCTGGATATAAAATTATATTGGTGAGTGGTGCCAACCGTAGCTCCGCGGAAAGAAACTGAAGCTTAGTCTAGATGACTAGATTTAGATCTAGATTAGTTTTGCCAATGTCAAAGATTTGTGATGATGTCTGATGAGCAATGGGGAAATAGATCAGATTTTGGACGATAACGTTCGGTAAGTAAATCTAGATTCAGGCCTAGGCCTATGCCTAGATCTTTAAGTTAGGTCTAACTTTTTAACGTGTTAGATCTAGATCTAAACTAAAGTATAAATATAAGGTAGAGAAATGTAACTTTTAATCTTGTTAAGGACTAACGTTGTTAGTGGTACTGCTAACGTCTAACGAAACGTTAGATTTGGTCCTGGACCTGGTTAATAGAAAGATCATGACCACCACAGCAACAGTACATCCACGACCTAGTCTGACATAGATCTAGATCTAGTCATCTTTTATCTCGTCCCCGAGCTCGATCAGCATCAGCACCTAGTCATGACTCAACCGCCAACGTGCATTTTCGGCCTGCCTTGCCCTTGGCCTTGGTCCTGGACCAGGACTGGACTCTAACTTGGATCTAAACAAACTTGATTTTGATTAGAAAAGGGTCATCTACTGTACATAACACGTTAGGACTAAAGTCATACCAGTTCCATCGGTCACTGTGAATGTCAGAAACAAATCTAGATCTACTGCATGCATCGTAGACCCCACCTAGATCTATCGAGATTATCTATCTTCACCATTCAAGGCTATCTAATATAACAGATATTGACTGATGGGGTGTGTAAAATTATATTCTTTGGACCCCATGAAGGATTTATATTTCCCCTCGTGGTCCAAAGAATGTTTATATTCCACACCCCGTCAGGCAATATCTGTATATTACATAGTTTTATAATAACTTGGTCCCATTGTTGAAAGGGTAGCATTTAAACACACAGAAAAATCAGGTGCATGTCCTGACTACTCGCTTTTGATTGGATAAAATCAAGTTTTGCAGTTGCATTTGATTGCAACTTTTTTCTACAATGTTTTTAAAAGCCCTTTGGTATTAAACATGTAATATGGTAAATAATTTCAAACATTTTATATTTTTCCACACAAGTTATATGCATTTTTTCTTCACTGACTGGCGTAAATCCTTGCGTCACACCTATTGTTTAGGGGGGGGATCTATTGTTCCATCCCACCTGAACAATAGGTGTGACGCAAGGATTTATACGCCAGTGATTTTCTTTGAAAGTGACCCTTAAAATATTGGGAACGTATAATAATATGAAACTTAATCTGCCCCTCTCACCCCTACTCTATCATGTGGAGCGTTGTGGCCCAGTGGATTAGTCTTCTGACTTTGAAACAGTGGGTCGTGGGTTCAAATACCAGCCATGGCGTAATTTCCTTCAGCAAGAAATTCATCCACATTGTGCTGCACTCAACCCAGGTGAGGTGAATGGGTACCTGGCAGGAATGTATTCCTTGAAATGCGTGCGCGCTGTACTCTTAGTAATTACGGCTGCCAAGCTACAGCTGGAGTAATAATATTCAAGTCCTTTGGAAGCACATAGAGACATTATTCACAAGAACTGTATCATGTCTATCTCTGAGACCTCAACCGATTTCTTACACAATAGATCCTCTTTCATAAACGATGAAACCATTCATGAAGTTATTTTCAATGCATGTTTTAATGACCAAAAACAGGAAAATTATCCATTTTAAGATATCAAGTCGGGTGTATGTCTTCACAGTGAATATGAAAAATATTCTGGTGATTGGCCGTTTGCTTCATTACTTCCGTCTTTCAAAGTACAATATACGGAATCCTTACGTATTTCATCTTTTTCTTTAAATGCGCCTCCTCCGTCTGATATATTTTGAAAATATTATTTTCGTTGGATATTTATATGATTTATTTGTTGAATTACCTTCAATAAGTCTATCTATATATATATAATTAGCAGACATTACTGCCTCCCCGTTCCATTGGCCACACATTTCCTTAAATCATACAGTTTTATAAAAACTAGGTCCCACGGTTGGAAGAGTAGCGCTAAAAAAATATCAGGTGAAAGTCCTGAGTACTCACTCATGATTGGATTAAATCTAGTAGTTCTACTTTTGGGGTTGTGTTTGATTACAACTTTTCTGGTTTTTGGCAAACTACTGAAAAATTTGACTGTATATGTGATTCCTCTAAATCAATTTTATTTCCATAATAGAAATGATTGATGTATTTTTAGTAGCTCTTTATTTCTCAATTATCGTACTCTCTTTTTATTTCTGACTCTCCATTGTTTCATCACGGAACTTTATTTCAAAAAATCGCAATGAATCAATTCTTATTTGTCAGGATGTACATTCCATTATATTACTGCCTTTTCATTTCTATTCTAGTTTTTGAGCTTTTAAAGTGTGCATACAGTTCACAATCGCCCTTTTCCCCAAGTCACAATAAATGTGAAAAAAGAAAGAAAGATCAAAACCACATTTTATCTTTATCATTTCCCTTATTATATAATCAATCACTTCAATAGCCAAAACCAGAATGGAGTTACTGATAAGCTGTTGGTTTAGGGTACAAAGTGGCACGTCACGTGTGACGTCAGCACAATTGCTTTATGGTGAAGGAAATCGTTTGGTCGTGTCACACACGTGTGTCTGCCAGTCGGCTTACCTCACTTCCCTTTCAAAATACACCCTGACAAAGCGATTCGTGATCCCGACTGGTCTGCGACATCCTTGCTCCTTGCACTGTAAGTTCATGGCTAACTTTAAGAAGAATCCAGGGTTGAATCAAGTCATCAATAAAGATGAGTAATGCTTTTAAAGCCTTTTGAGGTATTGATGGCGAAAGTGATAATTTTGAAACTGACGAAATAATGTGGTCGGATTGTCCACCTTTTGATAGATAGATACGATTGTGAGATAATTTTTTTAACCCTTAATTGCATTTCTGAAACTTTCCCGTTAGACAATGTTTAGATTAAAGCGTCCCTTTGGACACAGGAGAAGGAAAATTTACGTTTGACTTTTGGAACATGATGATTTAATGACCTGGCACCCCAAAATCGCATCAGGGCTTTTCGAGCTAATTGTGTATGGTTGACTTTAGATGAAATCCATGGTTAAATCAAGTCATCATCGATAATAAGTAATGGTTTTTAATAAAGCCTATTTGTAGTATTGTGATATACATTTGAAACCGACTAAGTTTGATTGTCAACCTACAATGAATAAATAATGACATTAATAATAACGTTTTATTCACGTAGGGTACTCACTTTAAAGTCGGACTGCCTAACAAGAAAGCAGAATGTCCAATGGTATGACTCGGCCGGGGATCGAACCCACGACCTCCCGTTCATGAGGCGTGCGTTGTACCGTTCAGCCACCATGCCCAGTCATGGTGGCTCAGTGTGACATCATTTTGTTTTTATTTTAAAGTTGATGTGTGAAACTGCCCCCATAGACTTCTTTTGGACCCACGCGAAGGAAAATCGAAGTTGCCTTTTAGAAAATGTTCTAATGATCTGGCACTCAAATCAAAAGTGGGCTTTTTGAGCTTGTACTCTTCTTGTGTAAAATACTGGTAGAACCAGGGAGGTCAAACTTGGTTCCAGCCGAGTCCCAACCTCCTGGTAGAACTGACTGAAAAATATACAGTCAAACCCGTGTGTTAGGATCACTCAAGGGAAACAGAAAAACGGACCACTGGAGACAGGTGGCCCCTATAGACAGGTTCTAAAACTCATGGGACTACAATATGCATTACTTCCAAATGGAATGCAATTTGGGATTTCGCAAAACACAGGTTTTCACTGTTACCAATAAAGGTAGCTGCTATTTGGCTGTGTTTGAACACCGCTAAATAGGCCAAATAGAGTCATATTCTCAGGCGGTGTTGCAAAAAATATCGATGGATCAATTTTATCTGTCGCAGATCATATTACAATCTTTGTTCATGTTGTTCCAAGAAGCAGATTAGCAATCAATCGCAAATTCCCAAAGACTCATGATTGATTTAGGGACCGAAAATATACTTGCAATTGATCGCAAATTTCTTGCAACATCCCATTTTAGTTCAACGATCGTAGACAGAGTGGCAACAACGGGTATCCCTACGATTGAAAGGTTGTTGATATTTAAAGAAGTAACAGATCACCTCTTAATTGAGTCTGTCTAATTTCAAGACTTTTCAGAAGAGTACTCGCGCTACACTCGTGATAAAAATGACTCAGTCAAAGATGTCATGTGATAATGAGATCATCAGAAATACATTTTCCAACCTTGATTTGTCTTTTTCCTCCTGAGGATTTTTTTTATTGTTCCATCTCCAAAATACCATATGGGGAGTAGCGATACCAGGGTGGTTTGTTTGGGGGTGGCAAAAGGACCTAACGGCGACGTCATAAATTCATCGTATATAACATGGATATTTAGAGTTAAAGATAAATTCTAGTAGTTGCAGTAAACACTGATTTCATGAGAAAGTCTGTCAACCAGGCTTAATTGTCGTATATCATCGATGATCTAGATCTGGCACCGTTACATAAACTGAACTTTGTGAAATCTTGAAATCTACGCTGAAAAATGTTCACACTGAAGATCTTCAACACAGATAGGCACACGTGGGACAGTGTATTATTATTGATGGAATAAAGACCCGACGGAAGTGACCGAATCTGCGCTCATTTTTCTTATTTCTCAGCAATTACACATCCTTTGGCACATATTTTTTTATTCATACAAACAGACACTTGGGTGGTCATTATATTAGATTCTGTAAAAATTCATTTTGAGGTCATTACCAATACTGGAATTTATCTTTAAACGACCAAATTCCTTTTAATATTGCTCTTTCTTATTTCCGTTGTTAACCATATTTATTTTCTTGTTGTCATTTTTTCTCGCCATTGTGTTGTTGTAGCAACTTGATAATCGGGGGGGGGGGGTGGGGGGGGGGGGGTAGGCCCTTCGCCCTGAAACACCGCCTTGCACGTAGGGAAATGTAATTCCGTAACCAATATTTCTACAGCTTGTGGTTCTATTTTGCTTTTCTGTGTTTTCTGCTAAGTCGCTTGGCTCGCGCGCAGTTTTTTTTTAAAGAATTTCCCCTTACCTCAACTCTGGGCCCTGATGCATAAAATCTGTTTATTCATCGTGCTTGTAATATTTTGTTTTTTTACTATTATAGTAACTTGGAATCCTTGATTGTGATGGGTAATTGATTAGCGTTACCCTGGTAGTTACCATTAGATGGCAAAGTTACCATAACAGTAACGTTTATTCAACGGGGCCCTAGTTTAGTATACCTCAAAATTTCGACTCATTACGCCACTGATTTATGGCTCGGTATTACATTATCTAAACTCTTCCAACTACGTTTTAGCATGGACCTACCAGAGGTTTTAGTCATCCGTTTATTCTTATAAAACAAATATGTATTATAGAATCAAATAATGCATGATTCCAACTCTGACTATATTTATACGATTCGTTTTCTGATTTCAATATTCATCATTATCAACATAGTTATTTTTACTATATGGATTGATAATACGAAGTTGTTAAGTTTTTGGTAATCCCAAATACGAAATCATTGCTTTTATATTTTGTTTCTTCTGCTCATCACTTCTTTATATTATCTCTTTCTAGTGTTAAATATAGGTTACCTGAATTATAGGTACTTATAAAGCACAATGAATTGAATTGCTCTATTCGCTTTATACAAATTTGCTCTCAAATATTACAATTGCACTACAACACAAAATTAGTATGTCTTTAAATCGTCTTTAAGACATGATAGCCCAATGAATGATTGAGCCGTGTGTCTGATTTTTTTTCTTTTATAGCTTGTATTTTAATCTAAATTTTTCTTATCTCATCGAATTCTTGTGTATCTTAAATGTTGCAATTGATTGAACCAAATACAGTCATACAGGCAATCATTCCGTCAGAGCCCGTGACAGTTTCCTTACCTATCTTATCAATGATTACGCAATTCCTTTTTCCTTTTAATGAACTAGACTGGAACAAATATTAAGTGAGAGTTCGTTTTGAATGAAATGACTTTTTCAATCAGGAAGGTCAATTTCTGTTGGATAAAAGTTAACTAAATATAAGTAATTTCCTGAATGTTTCGAGTGTATTTCCTTTATACCATAGCTCCTTTGACAAACACTCAAACAAATATTGGGTAAAAGTGCTCCATGAGGGTAATTATATGTCCAACCAACATTGGGCATTTTTATTTATCCAGTGTGATGAAAATTTTGCCCATTCTAAAGTAATTTGCTGCTTTTTTGTTTAACCTTACTTGACAATATACTTCCTGCATTGGGTAAAATACTGGCATTGTTTGGACATAATAATATATATATAAAAAATACCCAACATTTGTTCTAGTGTAAGGCTAACAGTTTTGTCTAATTCCAAATTTTCACTTTCTGTAATTTCAGATTCAAGACATCTTTGAACGTTACCGAGACTTCTAATTGAGTTAAAGGTAGACACTTATTTTATCAACGTGTTTTTGGTTATTCAACTTCATTTTCTAGCATTGTGTATGGATTGTGGATCAGCAAGAGAAAGAACGAAAGAGGGGGCGGGGGGGGGGGGAGAAACTTGTGCAAAACCTTATCATCCCCATGTTTTAAGGCTATGAGAGTTGGTCAGGGGCGGATCTAGGATGTTTTGGAAAGGGGGGAGGCACAATTTCCTGAGGAGAAATTTGACAAGCCAAAAAAAAAGGGTCTCCACTTTCACAGGGGGAGGGGGCACACTTCTGTTTTAACGCCATTGTTACATTACAAATTTTAATTGTGCCTCTCACGGGCCGGCTGTGCCCCCTTGATCCGCCAGTGGAGATAGTACTCTCCCTTTTATCATGTTTAAGTCTGCAAGTCTACTGCTCTATTCTTACATGTCTTAGTGGGCTTACAGATCATAAGATCGTTTATTCATTATACTTGTAATAATTGTTACTTGTTTTAGCCAGTGTTATAATGACAATTAACGCACTAAGCACTCTGAAAAGTTGATTCAGGAGCTAGACATACATCATTATCAGTATCTTTATTTCCATATCATTAATGATATAACTAATATCATTATTGTTATAACGTATAGAGGTGTTGTGGCTCTGTGGATAAGTCTCCGGACTGTGAACCACAGGGTCTGGGGTTCAAATCCCACCGCAGCACTAGCGGCATTTGGCAAGGCGTTTATCTACATTTGCCACTCTTGACCAAAATGTAGTAAATGGGTACCTGGGAGAAAGAAATTCCTTGAATGCTCGATGCGTCCGATCAGGGTAGCCGTGCTAAGGCTGGGGTAATAGAATGCAGCGCTTATAAACATTGGTATTAATAATAATAATAATAATTGGCATTTATATAGCGCTTATCAATCTACGACTGTTCAAAGCGCTTTACAATTATTATTACCCGGTCACTGGATTCATAGCATTCCAAGCAGCCTGTTAGGCGCAAACTTGCTAAACCAACCACAATGATGGTTGTTTCCTACCGATACCCAATTAGCACTTGGGTGAGAGTGGCAAGGTGTGGATTGACGCCTTGCCAAAGGGCGCTAGGCCATGGTGGGATTCGAACACACGACCCTCTGATTACAAGGCGAGAGTCAGAACCGCTACACCGCTACACCACGGCGCTATTAAGCGCTATATAAATGTTGCATATTATTATTAATAAATTCGTTATTTTATCGTTGTTACTTTCATCAATGTCAAATCCAGGGTTGAAATTGGTAATTCCATTGGTGTGTGGAATTTACAGCGGAGCACCTGTCGCCGGAGCAAATGTCATGGAACCGACTGGGCTTGCCCCTTAAACTGTCGATGAACGGAGCAGCCCCTTAAATTGTCGATGAACGGAGCAGCCCCTTAAATTGTCGATGAACGGAGCAGCAGGCAAGGAGGGCACCAGGCCCCATCAAGATGTGGCTAGGAATTCCAGTGGGTGATGCAAAACTTTTCTTTTGTTTACCCTTCTGTATTTTTAAGATCTCTCTCTCTTTCTTTTCGTTATGTGTATATTTTTAGTTTTTCTCTATATATCTAAAGGAACTTTTGCTGGGTTAGCGCCATGAGCTTTTTGTACGATGTGTGCGCTCAATACGACATCACCATGAATATATTTTATGCCATAATTATACGGCCAACTGCATTGACCTGACCTCCAAACCGAATTGTCATACATTTTTATTCGATATTTGGTTACAATAACATTTCTAATTACAATACTGGAAATGACTTTGATGAAAACCATGGCCAAATTTTATCCATTAAAAAAGTTTTCCAATCTATTAAACTATTATTTACCTACCCGTTGAATCCGTTTATACGTCATGAATGGCAAGGTCGGCGATATACAGACTACCCTTCATGGAATAAAAATAAGTATGATTCTGCTTTCTAGGTGAACATGATCAAAATGCCTACGGATAAATGGAAACATATACCCTTTATCACACTGATCTGGATCGTGCTTCCGACTTTCTTTGTATTCCGTGACCATTTCGGCCTCAATTCGACTGACCACTTTATCTTGTCCTGCAGCATGTACAGCGCATTCTGCCCTATCATTTTACCAAATTCAATTTATCTCTCTGCTGCAGTGTTAAGTGTTTGGAAATACATGGCTTTAAGTGGAAAGCAGATCGAAGCACTTTAAAAGTTATTGCGAATTTCGATTAATTTCACCGTGATCTAGCAGTATTTCACACAAGATTGACTTCGTGGTTCTAATCAACGGGGAATAAGCATTTATTACCTGCAATGGTCGCTAGGGCTCGTGTCCACTAAGTTTCTTGTTTACCTATCGATATTGGGAAAATTGTTAGCGTTTTTTTTTGGGGGGGGCTTTGGCTTTACCATGCATCGGTCTGGTCAAGACGAATACCAAGGAAGAATTTCATGAAACAGATTGTTATAAGCTACTGAAATTCTTGCACCTGATTGGCTCTGAACAAACTTGTCAGTGGCAATCATCGGGAAGATGGTTTCATGAGTTCAAGAATATAAAGAATACAATTATTTTCAGATACATTGAAAGAAATGACCCCTTGTAAATAGCCTTTGAAGAATAATGAGACACTACAAAATATCAGCATGTGACGTGTCTTGTATTTGGCCACTTTAAGATACGAAGATGAAATATTCGACACCAAGCTTGGTGAGAGAATCGTTTACATATTCTTAATCAAAAATCTGATTGAGATTTCTCGAATACGGGGTCTGAAAAGATGGGAACGTTCTGTGAATTTGCCATGAACCTATACTTTTTTTCTCAGTTGCTCCGCCGAAGAAAATTAAACTGAATTCATATTTGTAACAATTGTTAGAAATTGCTTTATGGTAAAACTGCGCCACCTGTCGAGCAAACTGAGCACAGCCGGATAAATATGCACCTATGCACTTAACATTATTTTCCAAAAAAGGAGATATTCAATAGGCATTAAGGTATCAATAATAAGAAAAACTAATTAAGCAAACATATATTTTAATATTTATACCGCAATTATGGAAAGTTAACAAATCCTCTTAATCATGATAACTGGTAATAAATCTTGATATAGTGCAGTAGATGTCAATCATGGAAGTAGAATAGCTGATACATTACTTTTCAGCTCAATCTGAATAACTTTACAGAAATTCATGAAACGAATTATTTATGTATATCATATATCGTAATTATATATATACATATATATATATATAACACTCGATCATGGATTTCCAACACGTGTGTCAACACGTGGATAATAAACTTCAATATTTGTTTGTTTGTATGTGAACTTGCATCTGATTGGCTAGTAACGAGGCATTTTTCAATTTCCGATTCAGAATGGATGACAGCTTGAGAGACTTCAATTAAGCCACACATCTCTCATTATCTCATCCTTTCTTTCATTATATATATATATATATATATATAAATATTTATATAACAATGTCTTCATAAAGGATGTCCGAGGCGTGTTTTTACATGTGTTTGTTTAACTTATACTTATAGATAAATAATGTAGTTGCAGTAAACACGTATTTCGGGGAAATTCTCTAAAAAAATAGTTTTATTGTCAAACCCCCATCGCAGATCTAAACAGATTGGAACAGATACTTCGTGAAATTATGAATTTTTACTTGAAAAAAAAATGATTGCACTGAATATCGCCGATACTGATAAGAACATGTGGGACAGTTCATTATTATTGCGTGGAAAAGACCCGACAATGATTCGAATCCCATGCACATTTAGCTAATTTCTCAGCATTTACATAAATTCTTCCAGAATTCTTTACCACATATATATCATACACACATATATATAAATATATATATATGTGTTTGTTGGGTATTTTTGAATATATACCTAATTATTTGCCAACATACACTTGGTGGACATTTTATTGGACTCCTTACAAACTACAAATAGAGGGTCGTGGGTTCGAATCCCAGCCATGGCGTAATTTCCTTCAGTAAGAAATTTATCCACATTGTGCTGCACTCAACCCAGGTGAGGTGAATGGGTACCCGGTAGGATTAATTCCTTGAATGTATGCATAAGCGCTGAAAGGCAGCTCAAGCTAAAGCCGGTGTAATAACAATAATAACATCGCGCCTCGGAATAGAATATTTCTAGATAGATGGGGCTATATAAATGCCTATTATTGTTATTATTGTTATTATTATTACAAATGAAATGATATCACAACTGTTTGGCGTTTCAATAAGCTCTTCTAAACTTACGAACGACTACACTCTAAAAAATGAAGTGCTAATTTAGCTCTTAAAGAGCGTGTATAGTGACTGCACTTCGGAGTGCTGATTTGTCTAGTTCAAATTAGCACTTCATTTTTTAAAGTGTATACGAATATATCCCGTGGTAAATGATTGATATAAACTTTCAATGATGTAGATTTAGCTCCTTAAAGGAAAAGTCCACTCCCAAAAAAATTATTCGAATAAAAAGAAAAAAATGCAACAAGCACAAAAACTGAAAATTTCATCAAAATTGGATGTAAAATAAGAAAGTTATGACATTTCAAAATTTCGCTCTATTTCACAAAACAGTGATATGCACATCCTGGTTGATAGGCTAATGAGGAGACTGATAACGTCATCCACTTACTATTTCTTTCGTATTTTATCATCAGAAATATGAAATATTCTAATTTTCTCCTCATTGTCAAGTGAAACAATAATTAATTTTCCCTGAACATGTGGAATTGGCATTGTTTAATACTATATGGTTCAGTCAAGTTGGTCATTATTGTTAAATATGTAAAAAATGAAAAGTTGTAAAATCTATACAATAAAAACAAAATAAATAGTGAGTGAATGACATCATCAATTTTCTCATTTGCATGTCACTGAATTGTGCATATCACTGGTTTGTGAAAAGTAAACGAAAACTTAAAATGTCATAACTTTCTTTTTTTAAATCCGATTTTGATGAAATTTTCAGCGTTCTGCTCGTTTGATTTTTCTCTATTTATGCAAATCAAATGGGGTGAACTTGACCTTTAAAGAGATCACTGTTCGTAAAGTTGCTCCTATAATTTACGAACAGCTTTATGAAACACCCACCTGGCACTTGTATCTAGATATAAGTTTATTTAGTATGTGAACTACTTTCTAACAAATATATGACCTTTAATATGGAGAGTAGCTTTTATAGATCTTGCCAGAGAATGTTATTGATACAAAATAAAAATGGCATGATATAAAAAGACACAAAACATAGAAGTTAAATTCAAAATAGGAAAAATCAAATTTCATGTATGGTATAGGTCTGAATCAGATCATTGATGAAGGATGTGATATAAAAAGTGATGCCGTACATTGTTTTATTTTTAACCCATGTTCAACCATGACCTTGGCCCTCTTTTGTCACCTTTATTCGCTGTTTGAATGATTAACTATGGCGATACTGACACTAAATTATCATAGACAATCCCAAAAACATCTAGCTATCTGATTGCAAAATTAAGTAAACGAAAAGATGGAGTGAAGAATATAACAAGACAAATTATACATCGATTAAGTAGACATCATGATGTCCATAATAGGCATTGGCGAAATGCATGTTCTAAGGACACACACACAGAGACACACACAGACAATCTCACCCGTACAACATCTGATGGCTGGAGGAGTGGTAGACGTAATGAGATGAAAAGAGGGCCCCCGAATACATAAAACACTCATCCTCAGTGTACATGGTGTACATGCCGTGTGCCTAGCCCGACAAACGCAGCCCAGTGTATACACGCCCTTAAATCTGCCCGACTGGAAAATACATGGGGGGGGGGGGGGGTGGATAACAGTCTTTAATGAGAAACTGAGCTCCACAAGACGCTGTAAACAAAATAATTTTCGTGGGTGAGGTCGGTATTCTTTTCTTACATCATTATGGCGAGGTGGATCATGTAGATCAGGAAATGGGAAACATACGCAACGGGTTCGGCAGCCATTATAAACACATTTGTATGTGGTTACACTGTTTAAGAAGAGGATATATGGGTGGAGTTATCCGTATGAACATAATTTCAGACAAAAACCTTCGAATGTACAGACTGTACATACAAACGATAGAGATAGAGAAGGTGTGTGTGCGCGCAAGAGGGAGGAGGGGGGGGGGGGGGAATCGGCAGAGGGAGCGTAATGATACTGTGAAGCAATGATAATACTTTTTTTCCAATGAAAACTAGAAAGTAGAAACGAGTACCTAAAGGATAGCCCGTTGTTTAAGATACACGAGGACATAATAATGTACATTACGAGCAAAAATGTACTGTACATTTAGCGGACCTTGCGCCGATTTGACGCCATTCTCCTCTGATTGATACGAGTTTGACTAGCAATAACCGAATCATAAACCTATACGCAATGAAGGATTTGTATTTCAAACCCCTCGGGCAATATCTCTGCTTTGCAATCTTGTTTTATTATACACATTCTCCTCCTGTTGGCATTTCTGTATTATGACAGCCGTCGTCTAGCTGATATGTGATTTACTGCCACGCAATATTCGTTTTGCCAACATCAATTTCATACGCTGATATTAATATAGGGTGAGATAGAAGAAGAGCATGACGGCAGAGAGGTTGGGGGAAACAGAGAGAATGGAGATAAAGGGAGAAATAGATGGATAAAGAGAGAGAGAGAGTGAGAGAGATAGAAGAAGCGATAGAGCACACATAGAGAAGACAACGGGAGAAGGGAAGTAGGGGTAGACTAGTAGGAGAGCGAGAGAGATGAAAAAGGAGATCTGTTCAGAGATACGGCAAATAAAAATTCCGTTTTTTTTGTTTTGTTTTGCATTTAACTCCTTCCTTCAACCCCGCCAACATCATCACATCACAACATTATCATAATCATCATCATCACCATCGTCATCATCATCATTTTCAATCATCATTTATCGTCATCATCATCATTACGAAGTTAGCTCCAAATAAATGCAAACTAAAAAAGCAAACGACATTCAATTTTATAAGAACATATGTAGTTCTATGTGTTGTTTTTTCTTTTTCAGTCTCGTACAAAGCACCACCTATGTACCATAGAGTACTATTTAAACGAAGCTGGAACCGGTTAATATATTTTCCGTTTACTGAGAAACGACCTAATTCTACTTTTTAATTCAATAAAAAAAGATCAGTTTATTGCATGTTGCGTCGTTTTCCTTCATAGCGTGTTACTTCTCTTTCTCTGTAACATATTTCCTCCTTTCCAATATTCCATGTATTTGACTTTAACCCTTGCTTTCCAAAACAATTATTGTCGCCGGTTATTATCAAAGCCTAATGGATGACACGATTTTTACATTACTCTTTCAAAAAATTTGAAGAAGATGTAAACAAGCTAATTAAGTCACTCAGCATTTAGTTAAAAAAAACAGAATGCCATTGTGTTTTATTCTTTGATGGTCTAATCGCTCTTCTTCTTCATATGCTAAATTTGTTTTCAGAGCTTTGGACATGTTTATGTAAGTTACGTTGGATATTACAAAAGATAAGATATCATTGTGATTTTTCAATCATTTTTCATTTCTGATTCCTTAAGAAAGTTTGAATTTTTGCCGTTGATAAGTAACAACGCCCTCTCACAGTAAATTGCCTTCTTTTTATGAAGACCATTTGGAAACTTTCTTCCATCAATTCAGTACTTGTATATCAGAAATATTTATATACCAGTTAATTTTACCTATTTTTTGTTATTCTTTATTTTTCACCATTCCATACGAACAAGGTATTGTTTTATCATTTCCATCAAACAATTATCGGGAGAGGAATGATTTTTTTTTAATTTTGATATGTCGACGATTTAATTTTACCCCCAAATAATCGAATGCTCCTTTCAGAAAAGATAGTACGTAATGATATTCCTTTTTATTGTACCCGGCAATGTTATTAAATCTTGAAAATGAATACCTTTCAAATGAATTCCAAAGATCATAATAATAGGAATAACACTACTAGAATTCCTATAAACGATAATGCTCTATGAAGGGTCCAGGTTACTGCACAGTCTGCTACATGTACCTGCGAATGTGAAGTGAGGTGACAAATTAATGTAAAAACCTATGTAAGAAAAAATCATATCAATTACTTTCATGATATGATTGATACAAATATCACTGTATTATTCTTGAGAGAAACAGTACGAATCTTTGTAAAATACGGGCTTTTGAGTCGGGTTTTGAGTATGTTGACATTGTGCAGATTTAGTAGAAAAAGTGATATGAAGTTTTGATCGTGATGAAGAAAAAGGTAATATTGATTATGAAATGAGAAATGCGACAAAATCTCCTAAAACCATTTGAAGATAATTTTAGATAAGTAATCATTCATTGGATCATTGGTTAATAGGGAGTATATTTTATGAATAACTGCGTAAGCCCCCCCCCACCCTCCCGAACAAAATCGAAGAAAATGGAAACTTTAAAAAAAACGTATTCTGCCGTCCTACGACAAAAACAAGCAACTATTTTGATAATTTTTTTTCTTGATTCGGAATATTTCCTTATTTTCTTTTTGATGTTAAAGGAAAAAAAAAGACATAGTCATGGTTTTCTGAAATACAGACGATTCAAAAGCAAGTAGCTCCTTTTTTCCACATAAAACAATAATATGATATAATTTCCTAATTTTAACTAAGAAATTCATTCCACAGAGTTGCTTCCTTCTGTCATTGAACCGAAATAATTTATGGTAGTGAAAGGGTTTGTTATTATATAATGTTTATCATTATTCTGGTATGGGTGATTTTAAGGAGAATGTTAAGAAAAGTAATGCACCACTGTGAAGCTGAACAAAGAGGTTGGGACATGGAATAGTTGTTGTGTAAGAGAGAGAGAGATTAACAGAGAGAGAGATAGATCAACAGAGAGAGAGAGAGATAGAAAGAGGGGAGGAGGGAGAAGAAGGGCGATGAAGATGACATTTAAGAGGCAGCCGCATAGCTAGCACGCGACTGTATAACAAACAACGAGACCGTCTCTTCTCCCATACCAGTAGAATACATGTAGATGCATATAAGCCTCTGATATGAGATGCATCCAAACAAACACGCATGCGCATTTAACCCAGCTACCGGCTTTCCTTGCACGCTCATTAGTCAGCGCTGGGTGAGGCGCCGTGACGTCACAGCGCCAGACTCTCTGCGGCCATCAAAAAGCAGCACTGCACAGCGAACGGAACAGTCTGCTATCTAACTGTTCGTTACCAGTGACACGCCAGCTCGGCTGCTGCTGACATAAACGATCACGGCGTTGCCTTTTCTCTCCACAAACAGCCGTGATTATCGCCAACATTCCTTCATGTTCGTGTCTACAATTCGTGTCTCTAAATGAGAATATCACCGTGAAGTATATCAAAGACTGACGCGATTATATGTTGCTGTACTCGACATCTGGAGGGATTTCATCTCCACTCCAAACCCAAGTGTCGACTGCTTGCGGATGCCGGTGCAGTTGCGGAAAACTTTGCAATCCTTTCAGCATTAAAATATCACCAGCAAACATGGGTACCGTATTATCTATCTCACCGAAGCCTCATCGAGGGGACTATGGAGGCTATTCGGACACTACTACCCTCAGTGTGGGAAACCTAAACGAACTGTACCTCAACAACAGCAAGAATGTGTCCAGCACCAAGGAAAATATACATCTGGTTGGGGAGCGACCGATGCGAAAGCATAATTCCGCCCTTTTTATCAGTGCTCTGGGTCTTAAGATGTTCAGTGTCTCGAAGAAGAAGACGAGTAGCACCGGAGTAAGTACAACATCATTAGACACTAACTTTAACAGCAGCAAGCAATCCTTGACGGGATCAGATAAAGCGAATAATAACGTGCTCAAGCCGAAGAATCATCCCAACCAAAATACAAACAATGCTGTGTACAGGCAGTTTCCGGATAGCGTCGCCATCCTCACTCCTCAGAAAAAGGACTCGAAAATCTTGGACTCGAGCATCAAGAAGTCGTTCTCTTGTTTCAATCTTAATTCACACTGTCCATCGAATGGCCAGAATGGCCATCACCAATCACACAAGCAGCACAAAATAAGCAACGTCTCTGGGTCCACAGCGACGACGACATCAACAAATGGACTGAATGGCTTCCGAAAGGTGTCTAGCCACGGGCTACGATCCACATCCGGTGTTCAAACCAACCCTAAGAAAATTCTGCAGTGTTCGACCAGTGAGCTGCTTAAATGTCTTGGAAACTTCCTCTGCAGGCGGTGCCCGTACTTGAAGAGTTTTGATGCGAATGATGCTATTATGTGGCTGAGGGCTGTTGATCGATCGCTTCTGATCCAGGGATGGCAGGACATCAACTTTCTTAATCCCGCCAACGTCGTCTTCGTTTATATGCTTGTCCGTGATCTGCTCAATGGTGACGCTGTCGTCAAGAACGAGTCCGAACTCCAAGCCATGGTCCTGACCTGTCTGTACCTTTCCTACAGCTACATGGGCAATGAGATTAGCTATCCTCTGAAACCATTCCTCGTTGAGGAGGACAAGGACAGGTTCTGGTCGAGGTGTATCAAGATTATCAACAGCTGCAGCTCCAAGATGCTGAGGATAAACCAGAATTCTAACTACTTCACGGACGTTCTAGCGGACCTTAAATCTTTTGCAAGAAGTTGAATGACCATGTGGATAGGTCTGGGACTGTGCATTTTTCATAAACAGTAGGAGTCCAGCTGAGAAGCCGCTCTCCATTTTATAACCATATTGAGGATCTAACTTATTAGGGAACCACACCTTTTAACTGTGGAACAAGATTATATATATACTTCATTTGTTCTGGAGAATCTTAATATATGTATTGATCAGTATGTCACCGTTCCTTATGAAATGTCTTAAAGGTTTTATATCTGTATATTGTGCTGAATACTTGATTGTACTATGTATATATCTGAGATAATTTTACTTGTTCAAGAAACTATATGTGTGTCATGCTAGTCCACAAAGAGGGCATATTTATAATTTGTTTTGCTGCACTTGTGAACAGGAGATAATATACCGTAGATAAGGGGGATGTTTGGGTGTGGGTTATCAGGTTATAGAGACGGTATGCCGAGAAGTAGCATCCGACATGCGATATGACCTTCTTTCACCATGGCGCGTGTGGATGTCTATGCCTGCAGAAAAGGCAAAATACAAAAAAAAAATGCCTAGCCTGGAGATGGGCAAGCAATCATCCTTTGTATTAAGAATCTGAAATACCCCCTCCCTCTCATCATCTTCATATATTCGCATCTGGGACCCCCATCACCCCCCCCCCCCTTCTCTCAGTCTATATCTACCTTTGATTTGGGCATGGAAGGCTGCTTTTCATCGCTTGCCTCGCTTTCACTCCGCAGGCCTCGGCATAACATCTCATGTAACCCAATAACCCGGCCTCTTGCTCTTTTCTTATGAGAGGCAATCACATTACCAGAATGGAAAGCAGGCAGGGAGCGGTATCCGTTCCCGACCGATTGGTATTTCCATTAAGCTTTTTTAAAAGAAGGAATGTAGAACAGCCACAGCCAGTTATGACACGGTCTGCTATTGCAAGGATGGAATAAGCTACTTAACGATCGATTCATAATCGGGAAACTATAGACATAGAACAAGATTACTAGATAAATGCATTCCTGACTAAGTTGTAAACCAACCGCAATGTCATGTGATATATTGTTCAATTGTGATCATTTTTTTTTATGATATTGATTTGACATATGATTTTTTTTACACCAAAGAACAACGAAATATTTTTGTAATGATTTGCAGTTGCCGATTGTAATGCTTGTGCGATTTCTTTTTATTTTCATTTTAATGTGCGTGATTTTTTGTTATCAAACCTTAAATTCGGTAAGAGTCATTCTTTTTTTGTATGTGGTTAATCACCAGTTTATGATTTGCTGCTCATGAATTTAAACATTTTAAAGTAATATCTCTGCTAGCGCATTCTAATACCCTTACAAATATTACGCAATGAATACCCTTCTAATTATTTCATTCCTTTGGTGAATGGCGGGTTGACGTTTTTAAAGGTCACAAACTGAACACGATGATGAAGTCTTTTTTGTGCAATATCAAACATTGGTCATCTATCTTTGATCAAAATAAATATACAGGTAGCTTGCAAAATTTAGTACAATTCTCCTTCTTTTGGTTGTGGTGCAGTTTGGCAATACACCAACAACCAGATGTTGAAATATTAAAAAAAAAGGAGAATGTTAACTTGATTTATTCATTTCATAAATCAAAAGGGGAAAAAATCGAAAGATTTTGCTTATGATGATAACTTCTTGCCATAGTTTACGGGTTTAGCGATCAGAATATCTTTTATTTAAGTTAAATTATATCATAGTGTGGTTGTATTTATTCATTATGCACAAACTACAGGCGACATGCAATTGTCGTTTCTAACGCTCCACTGTGCCGACTTGTAGGGCGAGTGCGAGCGAAGCTAATTAACATTTATTGACTCGCTCTTGGAAGCTCTCCATCTTTCATGCACGGCGGAGCTTGTATCCATTTAACGGGTCCGTTACTATAGTAACGAGCCTGCATCACCATCTAATCTCATTACCGGAGCGGGGGGATGGCTGGGGTGGGATTGAGTAATACTAATGAACAATGGATTGCTGCATAATAACTGCCAGCTAATGGATGCAGTATTGTTGAATATCATCCCGGTCGTAGCCTATGGATCTGAGTCCGAATGTACTATTGTGCTATATATACAGTTCTGATCTTTTCTATTTGATACGCCCTTACAGCTTATATCTGTAATTAGAAATTCCCTGTTCGGCTCTCTCTTCAACCGAAATGCAAAATAACCGGAAAATCGAGTCAGTACTTATAGGTTATGTGGAAATTTGTTGAATTATTTCCAGAAAGAACTCTACAGAAACTGAATAACAAGAATTATATGCAAAATCCATTTTGGGTTTACAAGCCTAGCTTTGAATTACACAGAATAATTTACCTCATAATAACTATTCTGTACGGAATCGAAACTCGAGAAAAGAGCTATGTTATGGTCATAGCTGATTGTCATTCAGATGCGTCGCTGTAGTGTTTACATATATCTTGCCATTGACGACTTCACATAGAAACAGCATACGCAAAGTGTTATTGTAATACGTTTTTTTCCTTTTTGGCTGGCTTCATCAGGAAACTGATCAGCCGTTGTCAGTGTCAACACCGGAATCTAGGTCCGGAAAATCACGCGACCTAGTCAAACTATCTCATCTAAGTACTGCCTAAGCTGCTAATTCCTTATTGTGAATAGTTGATCAACCCGTATAATATATTGACAATCAAATATCAAATGAAACCCGATATTGTATGAAACGCTTGACGTATAAGGGGTAATATTAGATGAGAATAGGAACTTTTCGAGGTAGAATCCACATGCAATTTAAACAGATAGGCCTGCAGTAGTAAAAGATCATGACTTTTACCTTGTGTCCCCAGTACTGTGATAGAAAACTGATGTCATGTACTTTTATTCCCTAAATTGTACTTTTGAATTTGTCATTAACCGCTACGTTCTTGGCACAACACTGTATCGAGGATATGAAATACACATTTGTTGTTATTGTTGATGTCGGTACGTTTAGCTTGGATTCGATTGTAACACTTTTGTGATATCTAATTTCACAACCTACAGTATATACGTTTCGTGTTCAAGTACTGCAAATCCCTTTTTTGTACTATTCGCTGTCCATGGTTATACTCCATCATTACATGTTGTGTCAACTGCTACACAATTATTGGTTAAACAGATCTTTATGGATGTGTGTGATGTAAGAACAGAAGAAAACATACAAAACAAAGAAAAATAAATAATTTCCCTAACTGTTAGTTAGGGAGTGAAACTATTCCAGAAATTATCGTCTAACGGCTCATTTATAATTATGATTGAACGTATAGCCTAGCTGTTGATTGAATTTTATAAGAATATCTGAGTGATGAGGGTATTTGTTTTTTGTGTGTTTTTATTTTGTTTCTGCGCTGCCCGTTTAAGGGTGTTTAAGAAGATGTGTATGATATGTGTGGATGATGTGTCGTTAGAGTAAGAGAGGAAGAGAGAGAATGAAAAAAACAAGGATAAACAGCATATCAATATACCTACCCAACATTTATTCTCTGTATGTGTGTATGTGTTTACGGGAGAGGGTGGGGATAAATATGCGTTTGAGAGAGGGAGAGACAGAGAAAAAAAAGGGAGCGAGAGAGAAAAATATTCTGTGAGTGTAGGCGTATACGTGTTTGTATCTATTTATTGATTTTTCCTGTTACTCTTCGTTAATCTTTGTCCTCTTTAGTTCACTCTAAATCACTCTTTCATCTCTCTCCATCCCCATCTTTCTTTCCTTTCTTTGTTTCTTTTTTCTCTCTTTTATTTTTTCTACTTGTTCTTTCTTTCTTTTTTACTCTTTCTGTATTAATTTGTTTCTTTGATTGTTTTTTCTTTGTATCTTTCCCTTATTTATTTATTTATTCATTTATTTTTATTCATTTATTTGTTCATTGATTGATTGATTTCTTTTTTCTTTCTTTCTTTCTTTCTTTCTTTTTCTTTTCTTTCTTTCTTTCTTTCTTTCTTTCACCCTTCATTTATCCTTCTTTCTTTGAATCGTTCCCTTATATATTTTCCTCTCTCTTTCAAACTCTTTCTTAAATTTCTCTCCCTCACGCTTTGCATTCTTATCTCCTTCCATAATTGCTTTCGATCAAAGATTCAATGGGGAAATAATTAATGAGTGTATAATGTTTTCATGAAACTGAGAGTAGTCATGCTCATGGTTACTTTATACCCTGGACGAATTGAATGAAAAAAAAGAAATATCATCCCTTGTGTAAATTATCTGAAATCATAATCTATTTTTGTATACAGTAAGTGATCCTCTGTGTACTACTCTTCGTTTTATTTTCTTGATATTCTCAACGCCTATATTGGCCGTTGATTAATTTCCCTCCTATGTTTCTTCCTCGTTTTTGTGCTTCTTCTTTTCTTCTCCTTCTCCTCGTCCTCTTATTTGTCTTTCTAATACTTCTTCTTCTTCTTCTTCTTTTTCTTTTCTTTTCCTTCATTTTTATTGTTATCATAATCATTATTTTATTATAATTATCATTGTTATAATTATTATCATCATCATTTTTGTGATTACTATTATTTTATTACTTCTATTATTATCATTACCATCATCATTATCATCATCATCGTCATCATCATCATCTTCATCATCTTTATTATCATTTTTACTTTCAAAATTATTCATAATTTCATTTCCTCTTCATTGTCATAACTATTATTACCACTAAAATAAGACTATGTCTCATAATGATAAGTGTAGTGAGACCCTGGTCAAACAATACTGCATGTTATCAAGGCGGAAATAAGAGAAATACGCGGGCAATGAATATCATACAGACACGCGCGTAATTCATTATCACTTTTTTCTCATAGGACATGTAGGAAATACAACCCTTTAAACAAAATAACAGATACAGTGAACTCGAGCTAACGCTGTTGGATGTGACAGGATATACTTTGTTCTTTGTCCTACTTCGAGAGGTTGGTATGAAGCCATGATGCTATGACGGCGGTTTAGTCATATACTGCTGGTATAGCGAGGATGGGTAATATGATATGATAATGCAGTGCCTGTCTGAGCTAACTACCACCCGTAGTTACAAGACACTAATGCGATGATGGCATATAATTCATCCCTGTTCATCAGCGACATGACAGGCCTGATGCCCCGTGGTGTAATATCACTCTACGATCGCAGCTTTAATATCGTTGCTTATTATTAGAACCATTTTGAATACGTAGGTTTAGTCATATGAAAATGTGAAAAAGTAGAAAGTGAATCCTAACATACTGGTATACATCATTACTGTTCAAGTTAATTTCAACATTTGTTTTATTTCACTTTCAGCAGAACAAAATAAAATGGTCGTATATAACTACAATGACATTAGCAAATAAAACGCATACAAACAACATAAATTGAGGTAGGTATTATGTGATACGTAGCATATACGAAGTAACATAAACATGATAAACAATTTATCAGTAACTTGTGTCAGACAAATGCAATCGATTTAAGCGGAACCTGAAATCTATGGCAATTCATCAATCGCAAATTTTCAAACATATCTCTTTGTAATATATTCCAAGATATAACCGGCACAGCATGATGATCAAAGTAAAGTAGTATGAAAACACATAATTAGAAATGATGACAATAGTATCTTGAGTATGGGGAGGAAATGAAGTGAATGAAGAAAAAAAAGAAGATCAATAAACAATGAAGGAAAATGGAGGATACAATCATATTTTTCTTAAGAAATAGTTTATATATAATATAATATATATATATATATATATATATATATATATATATATATATAAATGCAATCGATTTAATGATCTATATAAATAAATATATATATATATATGTATATATATATTCATAGACACACACGCCTAAAATTATAGAAATAATTGAGTACATTTGTAGGCCTATTGTCTCATATTTTACACACAAGTGTTAGAGGAAATGAAACAAAATATAGTACAATTTCTTTGTGAATTGAATAAAAGGAAATAGCAGGATGATTCTATATACTTCTTACAAACTTGTACTTTCAATTTTACCTATATACAGTAATATGATTTTCCCCTAAAAAGTATGCGATTGTGATTATCTTGAAATGACAAAGATGATGAAACAACTGATTCTAGTTCCTCTCTCTCTCTGTATCTTTCTCCCTTTAATACCTTCCCTGTAGTAGTAATGAATCCAAAACTGAAAGGAATTATATTACACAGAAGATCAGGGTTACATTGCACTACAGTGCGTATCAAAAAAAAGTTTACACTTAGAAAAAAATCCTGTAAAATTATACATTTGTAATATCCTGAAGATTTTTCCACATTTTAACATTGGTACAGGTCCATTTAAGCAAATGGCGATAAAACTGTCGTAAAATATTTCCGCTTGAGTGAGCACCACTTACTTTTGAAAAGTTAGTGAAAAATGATTTGCGCAGAACTTTGAAATAGTTATGCGAATAAAAGTAGACCTTAATCATGAATAATACATGGAATTTAGCTAGTAAAATTGATTTGAAGATATCTTTTACCTATTTAACTTGTTTCTTTGCCCAAACCACTTCGAGGAGTGCATTGCGCCACACCCCCACTCCCCCACACACCGAGGCCATCGGGACGATATTTGCTTTACACTGAGCTGTGATTTACATGAAATGGCTTAGGCTTGATTTTCATTTTGTTAATCATTGTCAAGCTTGGAAAAAGTGTGGAGAAACAAGTATTAAATAAAAAATGAAATGTAAACCCAGTTTAAATGATAAAAACTTAGTGAAAAAGTGCTAGAGATGTCTGATATAAACTTTGGTTCAGATTCAGTTATGTCCTCAGATCCAGCAGGCGCAAAAAGGGTAAAGTTGTGTATACTAAGTGATAAAATTTCAATTTGGGTGGCAAAATTGTTAGAAAATGCTTGAATGTATCCGTTTTATTTCAATTGACTAAAAGTGCAAGGGAAATATATGAGAAATGTTTCGCAGGGTAAGTTTGATTTCACCCTTTCCCCTTGACACAGCGTACAAACGGGCATTTCTGCGCAAACAGATTTCTGCGCAAACAGATTTCTGCGAGCTTTACAAAAAAATGGACAGTGCTCACTCAAGTGTAACATTCTGTCAAAACTTTAACTTTCATTGGATAGATGAGACCCAAACCCAGGATTGTATGTGAAAAAAATACCCACATGTTGTATATTTTTAAATTCCCAGGGCTTTTTTCAAAGTGTAAAGTTTTTTTTGATACGCACTGTATATCGAATTACACTTATCTGGGTTGTCAGTGCTCTTTCCCGTTAAAAAGTCCTTCTCATTTCCATATTTATCATCTGCGGATCTCTTTTCTTTTAACAAAATTATACATGTATAGAAAGAAAGGATATTTTTGTATATTCGAAAACTAATTATTCCGCAAGGACGGAATGGGTGTTCATTATGGAAATGACTGACAAATAATATTCATCTCACAATGTAATCAAATTTCAGGTACTTAAGGTAGACACTGTAAGATAGGCTCTTGTAGAATTTGCGGCAAAGAAAAAAAAAATAATATTAAGAAAGTGAACGTAAGTTGAGCATCAAATTCAGAGTGGCGCTCCGGCTTGTGTCATCCCAACGGGTACCGCGTCTTGCCGCTGCCGGGCCGCGCGTTTCCGTTTTACACCCTGGCGAAGGCATTTTCCGGAAAAGTAGCCAAAAAGCGACTAGTGAAGAGTCTACGTCTACGTTTGTTTACATTATCAGCTGGGCGCGCGATCCAAAGTCCGCACCGAACAGAACATACCGTACTTGCAAATGAGCTTATACTTTCCAGGTTCAATACGAATGTCTGCCTTGATCATTTGCCTTGCCGATTTGCTGATGTCTGTCTTTCTCTCTATCTGTCTATATATCTATCTCTCAAATTCTATCTCTATCTATCTATGTAACTGCAGTATCTATCTATCTAATAATCTTCTCTGTCTCTCTCATTCTTTATCTAACATCTATCTATCTCAAATTCTCTATTTCTCTCTATCTATTTATCTATTTTTTAACTAGAGTATCTATCGATCTATCTGTTAATAATCTTCTCTGTCTCTCTCATTCTTTAATTATAAAATATCTCTCTCTATCTATCTCTCATCTATCTATCCATCTGTCTGTCTTTCTCTATTTCTCTATATCTATCTATCTATCTGTTAATTTGTCTACATTCTCTGTCTCTCTCATTCTTTATCTTTCTATCTATTTAACATCTATCTATCTCTCTCCTTCTCTAGCATCATTCTGTCTGTCTTTTTTCTCGCTTTCTCTTTGTCCGTCCATATTTCTATCTACAACATCTCTCCCTCTCTCTCTCTATCTATCTATCTATCCTTCTCTCTCTCTTTCTCTCTCTCCCCCTCTCGATCCCTCTATATATCGACCTCTCTCTCTCTCCCCCTCTCTCTATTTATCTTTCTATCCATCCATCTCTCCCGCTTTCTCTCTCTTTCTATCTATCTATCCACCTCTCTCTCTCTCTTTCTCTCTCTCTATTTCTATCTATCTATCTATCTATATATCTGTCTATCTTGTCTCTGTCTATTTATCAGTCTTCTATATCTATCTTTCGGCAGCTTCTAAGTGTATCAATCCATCAAACTTCAATTTGTCTTTCCATTATAAGTATCTGTTTTTTTTTTCATTTTGTCTGTCATTCTATTCATTTAGTTAATAATTTATTTTTAGAAAAAAAAACTATCATAAACAACGCGACTGCAAAAGCATGTTCGGATTTCACTCCTGACTGCCGCTCTCTCTGTACATGAAGTGCCGAGGAACTCTGTGCTCTGATCAGTAACTGTGCAAATTGCATGCGGTGGTGGACTCGCCTGTGTCACACGCTGCATGCAACCAGCGACGTGTGTAGACTCTTCACTAGTCGCTTTTTGGCTACTTTTCCGGAAAATGCCTTCGCCAGGGTGTAAAACGGAAACGCGCTGCCGGGCAATCGTTTAAGCCGACCGTTTGAGAAAATGCCCCCTACATTCGCGATTCGGGAAGGGCGAGTCCCTGAGTTTACCCGACGCATCGTAAAAACAGGGGGGAGGGGTGAGGATCAGTCTGTACGGATGTTCGGGTGCAATTTACCCGATGTTTTGGGAAAATTATAAGCTAAATAAACAAAGGGTCGGGTAGACTCGACCAGGCCTTTCGGGAATTGAGGGGGCCCTCATTGGATGCTGCTATTCCTATCCAATGTCAACGGTGAACAGACGGAAGGGTGCGGGGTCGCGACCAAGAAAAGAGGGAAATTGAAAGAAAAGCAAAGGAAAAAGTGTAAAATGTGTTACTATTTGTTGAATATGATTTCAAAGTCTATCAGAGACATAATATTAAAAAGAAAATCAAATAACTAAAGGAAAAAGTCGCTCGCTAGCATCTTGTTGGAATTTTGCTCCATATGCCATGTCTTGCCCCCTTAAATGGTCCGGGCTGAAAATATTTATATCTTAATACATAGAGTTGAATTCACTGAGCAAAATGCCGAAAATTTCATCAAAATCGGATTACAAATGATAAAGTTATTGAAGTTTAAAGTTCAGCAATATTTTGTGAAAATATTCGTCATGAATATTCATTAGGTGGGCTGATGTCACATCTCCACTTTCCGTTTTCTTATGTTATTACATAAAATCCCTTTTTTTCATTATTTCATACTTGTGTGAATAATATGTCTCCCTTATAAAGAAATAAGTTGCAGCAAAAAATATCTATGCACGAAATCAGTTGTCAATTCAATTTTTCTAGTTCTTGGAGGAACAAAATTGAATAAACTTAACTTCATATTAAAAAAAAAAACAAGTGGGGATGTGACATCATCAGCCCACCTAATGAATATTCATGACGAATGTTTTCACAAAATATTGCTTAATTTTAAAATTCAATAACTTTGTTGTTTGTTATCCGATTTTGATGAAATTTTCAGCATTTTGCTCAGTAAAATTTACTCTATTTATTAAGCTATAAATATCATCCCGGACCATCCCTTTAAGGCTATAGCTTATTATTTCACTGCCCACTGCAATACACATTGTGAAGAACTACAAGAACCCTTTGTTCTTCACAATAAAAGCTAATTTTAGAAAGATTATTTAATGTCATCAGTATTGCCATGATTGCAATGCCAAGAACCAATTTATAAAACTATTCTTATTATCTATATTCAAAATATATAGAGCAATTTAATCCTGGTACGAAGTCAAACTCATTTTTATTTAGCATTTTGATCTCTCACGATTCATGAAACCTTATTTCGCGTTTCGTGAACTTTTAATGTCCTCCTAATGTCATTTTTAATACCCTTGAATACATTCTAGCACAGCAACTCTGATTGTTACTTACTCGCTTTTGCAGTAGCCACGGAGACACTTTGTGGAACGTAAATAATATATTGTCAAAATGCCCTTCATGACAAGTTTTTTTTTCGAGGATCGGTGAATCGAAATAGCAGTTTCGTCTTTGACTCTGGACAAACGAACTACTGGCATTTTTTTCGCCAGCTCTGAAACGCTGCACGACACTGCTGTCTCGGTTCACCTACCCTCGACAAAGACTTCATTGTAATTAGACTTCCATTTTCAATGCATTGGCTGTGGTGTAAGATTCATTCTGCATCTTTGAGCAAAAAAAATCGCAGCTGCTGAAAGTGACTAAGTGAGCCTATTTTTTTAATGGGAGGTTGATCTCTGTCGTGTGTGATCAAATTTTACGAATGAGGCACACCTGGGTTTCCATAGAGCGTTGGAGCGTTGTGGCCCAGTGGATTAGTCTCTGGACACAGAGGGTCGTGGGTTAAAGTCCCAGCCATGGTATAGTTTCCCTCAGCAAAATTATCCACATTGTTCTGCACTCAACCCAGGTGAGGTGAATGGGTACCTGTCAGGTAATTATTCCTTGAAGTTCCGAGCGCTGGGAAGGCTGCTTGAGCTACAGCCGGGGTAATAATATCCAAGTCCGTTGGAAGCGCTTAAAGTCGTTATTCATAATGTGTTATGCGCTATACAAGAACTGAATATTATTATTATTATTAGAGCACAGGCAATGATATTCACTTGTCATTCAAGACATCGGATTCTTCGTCATTCAAGTATAATTTAGTATTCTTTTGAAAATGTAAGCGAGGTCATAAATACATGACAACCGCCAGTAACGTACCTAGGATTTTCCACAGGGGGGGGGGGGTCAAAATTGTCCGCCAAAAAATTTGACAAGCAAAACAAAAAGGTCTTCAACCACAAATAAATGATTTCGTACCAGTAAAAAAAATTTACAAGCATAGGTACGCTAGTGACAACCGCTAAATCATCTGACTGCATTCGTCCAAGGTTGTTTTGTAAGAAAAGGTTGCAATTACACATGTGATCCATAAGACACGTGCATGCTCGGCGAAACATTCTATTTCTCATTGGAATTTATTACCCAAAGAATGTCTCAGCGACAGACTCTCTCATTTATCAAGGACTTGCTCTTATCATGACCATACGTTTTACATTAAAAATGGTTTCATTAAATGAGAATTATCATGAACGTACATGATAGTGCTTATCACTTGCTTTATGTATTTTTAAGCGCTCAACAGTATTTCCATGGTTTAGCAGAGCTGCTGTTACGCGCCTTTCATAGAATTAAATTCCTGCCATGTCCCAAATTTTACCTCACCTGAGCAGCACAGTGATGATCAAATGCCCGCTGAAGGAAGATAACGCCTTGGCTAGGATTCGTACACCCGAGCCGCTAATTGGAAATGGCGAGATTCTGAACCACTGGATCACGAATCATAAATGTATGATTAAACTTCATTCAAATTAAGCAATATTTGCTGTACCTGTCATTATAGTCATAGAAGCGAAGCATTACGGTATGTCGGTTCTGACTCTGGTCTTTGACATACAATGTAAGGTTATGGGCTCTATAACCATGATAACTCCAGTCGTACAGGGTAAATCTCTTCAGCTGCACCCAACCCAGATGAGGTAATTCTTGTCAGTTGGTACTCGGTAGGATCAATTGTCTACATTCACAAGCGCCGGAAACTAGAGGCCTTGGTCCACATTAGTGCACCAAGTACCGTTTTCAGTAACTCGTGATTTTTTTTTTTGGTCTGCACCAGGTCCGCACCACAAGCGTTCGGGAACTACAAAGAAGAGCGACGCTACTTTGTAGCCACCCATTCAAATACTCTGGCACATACGGGATTAGGCTGGTCTGGTGCTATAGCAGCGTCAAAATAGGACCGGTCTGGCGCTGGCTATTTTAGCACAAGTTATAGCAACCAGCGAGCTGCTGAAAGAGCCACAAGTAACTGCAATTTGATCCATGGTCCATTTTGGTCCATGGACACATTTCTATTCAAGTTCACATGAGCCAAACCCATTTGGTATAACAGAATCACTTGGTCTGATACCCGCTTAATATAACCCTTGTTTATTCTAATGCCCAGTAGCCTATATCATGCAATATTTCACTCTATCTACGTGATATTATTTTTACTTCGTGAAATATTTTTGATGAACAGTTCATCTAACCATTAGTAATTTGTAGTTTCAGACAGCTTAAATGTAAGACGAAATTGGTTTAGGCTAACTGGAAATAAGACCTAATGGTGAATTGAATAGACGGTAATTACATGCAGATTAAAAGAAATACTAGATTAACAGGTGGGTGTTTCGTAAGTGAAACGATATTTGCTCCTGTCACATTTGCTCCGGTCTTGATATCTCAGAGGGCATAGGTTTAGAGTTGGGATTGTAATAGAGTTTTTGGTTCAGAATAATGTAAAGATAATGGTTTATGTAGTTTCTGAGGTTATATCTTATATTTTGCTTAACATGAAGATTTTCCATCGGAGTAATAATAGAGCAAAGGTTCTCCTTTCTTTTGCTAAGTGGTATACCCCTATGTAATTGATTTAGGACCTAAGAACAAGTGCCACTCGTGTGTGAAGTCGGCATAATTTTACGAACAGGTTTATGAAAGATCCACCTGGAGTGTTTCATAAAATTGTTCGTCAGTTAAGGGCGACTTTAAGAACGACTGGTGATCCTTTCTTAAGTGCTATATACCATCGGCAATGAACAGTTGGTGCATGCCATTTACCGCAAGAAAGGATCACCGGTCGCTCTTCACTCACGAACAGCTTTATGAAGCGGTAAACAAAGTAGGATTGGGCACGCTGGGTGTGACCGAGTACATTATGTACCGGTGTAGATGAATTGGTGATTTGTGATTTTATTTATGATACGAATATAAAGATAGCATTATTTATCACTATTAGAATGGCAGAAAGTTTACTATACAAACAAACGGAAATTTATACTTATGAAAAGTTATCATCATTTATGTTCAGAGATGAAAGCAAGGGGCGTGGGTGGGCACAGACAGAACAAGTTGGATAAAGGCAGACAGGAGTACCGGAAGGAGAACAACTTAAAATAATATAAACGGATATTTAGCCTTCAGCATGTTCAGCGACTTTGCTTTCTTATTTTTAATACGCACAGGTAATTAATTAATCCTTCAAAGGAGCTCCTTGATCTGTCAAGAGCATCCTTGATTATAATATACAGGAAATCATTATTTTCTCTGTCTTTATATCATCATCATGATTAATTAAGGCCTTGAATTATTCGCCGACAATCCACACAACGGTCAGGAAGAAATGATTTGAACTCCCACGACTGAACCATTTCACTTCCGAGCACGGCCTCTTGATCTGCTATAAGTGCTGAAGAATATTGATGTATGAATATCGAATTGAATTGAAATGGATTGCGTCACCCCCATATGAGGGCCAGAACATCCCTGGGGTGCTTACATTGTTCTCATATCTAGATCACGATACTCGGTGCAGATCAATTGCATTTTGTGTTAATGAAGGTCTATTATAATGTGTTTGAGTAGGCGAAGCCAGATTGTATTTTATATTACTATCCTTATAAGAAATAATGCTTTAGTGGGAGGCAAATACGTCACAATGGTGACCTTTTTATCTTGATCATCGGGAGCAGAATTATCATTATCATCAGCAGCACCACCAGTATCAGCCTTATGAGCATCACCATCGTCATCACCATCATCAGCAGCATCATCATCGTCATCATTATCACCATCATCATCTCCATCATCATCATCACTATCATCATCATAACCACCACCATCATCATCATCATCACCATCATCATCATAATCATCATCATCACCATCATCATCATCATAATCGTCATCATCATCATCATCATCACCACCACCATCATCATCATCATAATCGTCATCATCATCATCATCATCACCACCACCATCATCATCACCATCATCATCATCACCATCCTCCTCCTCATCTTCATCATCATCATCCTCACCATCATCACCACAATCATCATCGTCCTCGTCGTCATCGTTTTCATCATTATGCGACCAACAGAATGATAATTTGTTTTGCCTTACATCCTACACACACGCACACCTTTTTTTTTAAAGGGCGGGAGTGAAAATTTGCGCTTATTTTAGTAAACACCATGTAACTTTTAAGGATGTGGTCATGAAGGGGTCTCGGAGAGAGGGCAAACAAGTGCTGTTCGTTGGTTCAAAGTTATTGAACAATTTAGATATGAAAGTCCCTCCTCACACTTGGCTACCATCTGAATAGTACCATCATTGTCTGGATATCGAAGAATAAGAAAGATCTGCTTTGGTTAGAGATCTGTCGTCCTCTTAATTAAATTGATTCCTTTAGACTTTTCAATAAATGAAAAATATTAGATTTTCAAATCTCCGAGCTTAAATAGATATCTTTAAGGTTTAACCACAATATTTTCCTTGTATTTTAATATAAAATGATACATTAACAGTCTGTTAGCAGGCCTATCTCTGAGACGCAATGTACATGTATTATTCATACATTATTTGCCCCATCTATTTTAACTGTGTGCTTTAGAATTTGGTTTATGGCAAGGTTGAATCCATTTTAAGAGCTATGCAATTTTGCTTATCGGCCGCTAAAGAAACACTGACTAAAACAAGTCTTACATGATTAATAAATAAAAATATAAATGTTATTTGTTACTAGATATCTTAGAAGAAAAATCAAATATATTATCGATGACAACCAGTTGTCATTTAAAGAACGAATTGTACCATAATGTAATGTTTATGGCAGGACATGCACGAGAGAGTATCTTCCTGATTTCGTTATTAACACAATAAGTGTACACTATCTGTATACAATCATGATAATGAACATGTATTTCCTTTTTCATTTCCTCATGAAAGCACCGTTGATAATTACGACGCTGTTTATGAATAGCAATTAATGATTGTTATAGTAATGATACTGCCACACCAACGAAACAATCACTAACCCGACCAATAATCATATTTTATTGGTAACGTCGTAAATAGCTTTGATCGGTCTGGAGTCGGTTCCACTTATGCGACATGGCCTCATGTGTACTTTTATATTGTCTGATCCCTCGTTGTGATGCATGGGCGCTTTGAAGTCCTTTTAAATAGTGTGAACACATCGCGATGCATTGACCAGAAAGCAAAACCAAAACATATTTTCATGGAAAGATGAGACTTACGTGCAGTCATCATCTTCCCATGACAGTGAGTAAATCAATTTTTCATATCTGGACGTCTATACAGCTATCCGGTATCTAGATAGACTTTCCCCTGGACTCGCTTCTAAAGATATCTATCAAATTAAAGATTACGAAAGTACAAACCCTTTTGTACAAAATTACTGACAGATGCAGGTGAGGTTCGTGTGTGATTCAGACAGGTATATGCAGATGGGAAAGTTTAAAATTACACTTTTCATCTGGCCGAATATAATATGAGAGCACTGGGGAATATGATGTGGACATAAGACATATTTCAAACAATTTTCCGATACCGTTTACATTCAGAATAGGCGTTATTGCCATTTTTTCGGGAAGGATAAGGATAGAGGTATATAGGCCTAGGTTTTAAAAAGCCAGTTGAAAGTGAAAATCGTCTTTGAATTTGTAACAATACATGTGGGCCTATGCAAAAAAAAAAAAAAAGAAGGCATATATATACATATATCTATCTTCACTACAAAATTAAGTTCATTTTGATCCAAAGAAATTGAAAAGGAAAAAAAAGGTTTTCACTACAAAATCGAGGTTAATTTGGTTCAAAGAAATTTGAAAAGAAAAAAAAAGTTTTCTTCAATGTCATTTTCATTTTGGTTACATTTTTTTTATGTTTACACACCTTCCCAAATTCCTGGGGGTGCTGCCTATCAAGAGTTATACACGCAGCACCCCCACGTCCCAGGGCCGTGTATATTAGCTCTGGTAAACACTGTCCACAAAATCGTCTGTGAGACATATTACAAAATAATGTGAATCATGTGTGTAGAGACGGGGAGGGGAGGGGGGGGCTTGGGGGCGATGAGCCCCATTAAATTTTCGAGACCAAGGCAATAAGGAAGAATAGAAAGAAAAGGGTAGACAAAACTATTCATATTTTCTCTATATTATATCTGAAGCTGTCACAAAATTATATTTCTGTATCAAAAGATCAAACATTTCGCTCGCTCGTCTCTCGAATCCCCCTCCCCCATACGCCATGAAGGCTCCCCCATATTACGCCCCTGAATGGAATATTTCTACTCCACTTGATGAGGAGTTCTTTACCGCAAGAGTAATCTTGCTTTCGGTTTCAAGTTCAGAATATAATACGCGCTACAGTCCTATAAGACTTGACCCGGTAATGAACACTGCCTTAAAGGTCAATCATATTTAACCCTCCAGTAATATCCCGCCAAGACGAACGATTAGTAAGCAGCGCACACGGTGAGATGAAAATTAAATGCGAAATTGATGGGGCAATTCAAAGAAATGTAAGTGAGAGCGACACTTTTAAGAAGTAATCTGCGATAGATAATGAAGTAAAACATAGCAAGTAGTCGGAGGATCATCATCCCTTGGCGTTAAATCGGTTTTGATAAAGCAGATAATACGGAGAATATCCATCGGCTACCCCAAATGACTATCATGATGTGACGTATTTCAGCAGATAAGCAATTTCCTTAGAATTTTTTACATGTTGCAATGACAATGTCATCAGACACATTATTTCCTAAACCTTTATTTTTTCTGTCATCTCGAGCAAACAAGATATTAGAACATATGGAATCTATTTCAAATTGCATTAAGGGGGAAATAAACACTTAAAAGTTACTTTGATAGACTTTTGTCAGACTTTAATAGATATTATTCTCCCGCTTTTGTCTTCTATCAAAACCCATTTCGTAGGCTATCATGTCGTTTTTCAGTATCCCTGATTAATTTTGCTTATGCCCAGAGCGGAACGCATACTCAAAAACCTCTAAAGATTTTAAAGATATTTAACCTGACCTTTATCTTTGATATTTGTCCGGCTTTAATTAATGTCTTCTACCTCCTAAAGCTTGAAAAGGGTCTAGGGTCATCATGGTCGTAGAGGGATATCTCGCATTCCTGTCTTATCGAAAATGTGGTGGTCATCGCATCTTTTAAATTACCCGTTGCAAGATTTATAGTGAAATTTTAAAATATGATTTTGAAGTAAACTAGCGCCGTTACTTGATAAAGTTTTCATTTTTTTTATTCAAATGCGTTTTTGAGCATTCATTAGAAAGCTACAAACCAAAACTATATTCCGAAATTTCCATTCCAATCCATGCTTGAGAAGAGCCTTAAAAAAGAATGGATTAAAACTAAAACTACTGAAACTGAACCACATTGACAACTTCCCCTATACGTTTCTCGAAATTGTACTCGTATTGTATAAATATGGCCATAATAATTGTTCTTAAAAGGTTCTGAAAAGCTTGAATTTACGAGGAAATGAATTTTTCTTTCATTGTTTTTTTTAAGAAAATCGTGTTTTTTCATAAAGAATAAACCTGCTAATCCATTTGCTGCTGTAAATTGATTTACATGAATAAGCCATGAATCATAACATTTTTCCTGTAAAACGTATGCACAAGTAGATTTCTCTCTACATATCTACACTCATCCCGCCTGCCACAACGTGCAATCTCGCGCACAGTATGGTACCCTCTCTCACACACAAACACACATTTTCACGTCAACGCATCTTTGGTAGATCTCAATATACACACTGAGATATGTTTGAACCCTAATGAAGCACTTGTACTAACCTTTAGGGGTGTAATATTGCACCCTAAATGGCAAAAGGTGAAAAATGCACCTTTTAACGTGAAATGCACCAAGAAATGCTCGCTTGCACCCTAATATAGAACCTGTTATGGTGCATAGTACTTGACATTGAAAAGGGTTCAAATTTGAACCTGTTATTTGCACTTATTCATTCAATTTCCACCCTATACTAAACATAGCTAAATGCACCCTCAAATGAGCATAATTACACTCATTAGTACCCATTTGGGTGCAGCTATTGAACCAACTCGGAGGGTTCAAATTTGATCTCCTATCTCTTAGTGTGTACGTATTTATTTAGCAATTTTCAAAATAAAGCTATCGGAAAGCATACATCAAAATACAATTAAAACGAAAACACCCCCCATTGAAATGAAATTATATCTACACAGACATAGGACATGCTCGAGCAAAAGAATGAAGAGTGCATAAAACATCAAAATACTTGGAGATGTACCCGAAATAGAGAAAATGTGAAAAATGGCTTTTGGATTTGTGTGTATATATGAGTGTCGGTTGCAATATGGGCGAAATGAGAATGTGTGTGTATGAGAGAAGGAGATAGAGAGAGAGGGGATGAGAGTGCTCTATCAATGCATAGACCTTCAAAAATATAGGACAGTAGATAGACAGATAGATAGATAGATGAAAAAAAGATGAAGGAGTAAGGGAAAGATGGCTGGTGATATGGCATGTTTTCCCAAACACCAAATGCCAAGGAGTTACCAGCATAAATACACATGAACCAGCAATACAAGATGACCATTGACGAAAACTACTTTACGTTTAAGCTGCCATTATATATAAATATGAATATATATGTGATTCGTTATCGCCAAAAATAGACCTCTTACTAGATACAATGTATTGCGTATTTTCATTTATAGATACTGACTTTACATAAAAAGGGAAATAGGTTAAGCCGTTAATTTATCAAAAATTTCTTTTTTATATCTCAATAATTTGGAGTTGCCCGGTTTTTCTATTGTCTATCTGTTTCATTTTGCATAGGCTTTACTACCCTTTCATATTTGTTAAATATCTTCATTCAAAAACGCATTCCTAATATATAAATATATACATTTACTTTGTAATTATGTAGTATACTAGCAGGTCTGATCTTATAACACAATAGTCATGGAAAGTGTGAAATTGAATACCAAATGTTGATAAACTCATAACAGTTAAAACTAAAGCCAACATCATGGTCTAAATGCCATAGATTTGAAATCAATTTAAATCGGCTGTGAGTAGTGACCATCCGGACAATGGTTATGGATTAAATCTGTAAAGATTTATATTTAGAGCCTTTTGGGTTGAAATTAGATCCTTTAAAGTTCTAAAAAAAATTATCAGGTTTCAATCACATCCAGAGTTTAATCGCTAAATATTCCCAGCCTATCTGGATTAATTCCAAATTTATGTCAAATAGAGCATACGATAGCCGGGGCTGTGATGGAAATGAAGAAAAAGTTACCCTAGGTCTGTCACAAGATATATATATTGATATGAAATCACTGCAAATTATTGGGGTCTTTGTGTCACGACTACATGCCCTGATGGGTTGAGCAGTTATGATATGGAAAAACGATGCAGAGAGAGGAAATGGAAAAGACATCAAATGAGCCAGACTCCGTATACGATTAGCTTTTATGACAGAAATAGGCGTGAAAGACATGTCACGGTCCTGCTTCTCTGCTAGACCGAAGTGCAGGATGGGGAGGTCTGGAAAAGCAAACGGGTTCGCATCGGGTCACGTGATCGGGGCGACCAAGAGGCGACAGTCAATCATTGACATTAGGCAGTTTTCGCAACGCATCGCGGAACGCTTCCAAGAACACAGAAAATCACTTGTCGAACTCGCTCCATGACAAAAAGCACAGCCAAGCAGCCTTTATCGAGATTTGGTGAATCGAACCAGCAGCTTTGTCCTGTTAATCCAAGATTAATTGTCACCATCCCATGCTCGATCTCGATCTGGTATACCGCTACTTAAACTGAACTTTGAGAAACCATATCAATCTAAGCTGAAAAAACACGATCACGCTAAAGATGGCTTACACAGACAAGCACACGTGGGACAGTGTTTTATCACGATTATTATTACTGGGTGAAAAAGACCCACAAATTTGATAAAATGTTATGCTTATTTGCAATTGCACATTGTTTTCCAGATTGCTTTGGCACCTATTTTCATATTCATATACGGACACTTGGGTGGTTTTTTTATTGGATTCTGTAGTCATTTTGAAATCCTCATCATAAAAGGAATTTCTCCTCAAATCCTCAAAAAAATGTATACATCATCTGAAGGTATTATTCATCAAAAATGTATATAGACAATTGAAGTTTTTTTTTGAAGATTTAATTGTGTCCTAATAATGCCCATTCTTATTTATATATTTATTTATTTCAGTCTTATTTAAAAAAAGGTAATCATTTCAGAGCCAAGAGGCCTGCTTTTCAAAAGAGTCATGTTACATGAATATTCATACAAATGAGAACTTATAATGTACAAAACCATACAGATAGAACTACACAAAAGAACACAACACATTTGTAATTAAACTAAATTGAACTAAAATAATCTAAACTGAACTAAACTAAACTACACTAAAACATAACAAAACAAGACATAAAAAGGAAAAGGAAACTGGTAACCAACATCAAATAGCATCAGATTATTTAATTTTCTATTGATATATAATGGATTGACACTGCAAGATCATAATCATGTGTGATGTCTTTAACCAGGACATGATATAAGAAAGAAAAGAAATGCAAATATTTGAAATGTTGAATATTCTATGATCTTGATTCAGCCTACTTTGTCACGGTTATCATCATTTTGTTTTGGATCTTATGATTTATCAATCGCTTTAGTCCATGATATTAATGAGAAAGAAAAGAACTGAATAACATTCTTGGAAATCATGATTATTCTATGATCTCAATTCAGCCTGCTTTGTCACGGTCATCCTCATTTTGTGTTGGATCTTATGATTTATCAATCGCTTTAGTCCATGATATTGATAAGAACTGAATACCATTCTTGGCAATCATGATTATTCTATGATCTTGATCGAGCCTGCGTCGCCACGCTCATCTATAATTTGTTTGTGTCTTATAACTTACCAATCGCTTTGCTTTATGACATGACAAGGCAGAAAGTATCGAGTCGAGATCAATAATCTTGAATACGACTCCCACGTTGTATTTTTAAAATTGAATACAAAGCTGGGCTCCGTATTAAACATAAAGGTTTGCAATCAATCGCTAAATACCAATGACCATTCAAGACCATCGTTGCATGCGCACTCTGTTTAAAATACTCACCGGGAACCAATCAGTGCAGTTTTTCCATACTAACAAGGTAATCATCGAGTTCACAGTCGCATCGTCGGAACCTACTCCAAACCGACCGATGATATATGTATTCCGAATAACGTAATAACTTTAATCGGCCTGGAGTCGGTCTGTTTTGGTGTGACTGTGCGTTGGTTTTGTTTTCATTTGAGAAAGAGAGCGGAGGCGGCGTAGGCTTTACTTAAAGGTCAAGTCCACCTTCGAAAAAATGTTTATTTGAATCAATAGAGAAAAATCAGACAAGCACAATGCTGAAAATTTCATCAAGATCGGATGTAAAATAAGAAAGTTATGATATTTCAAAGCTTTGCTTATTTTCAACAAAATAGTTATATGAACGAGCCTGTTACATCCAAATGAGAAAGTCGATGATGTAACTCACTCACTATTTCTTTTGTTTTTTATTGTTTGAATTATACAATATTTCATTTTTACGAATTTGACGATTAGGACCTCCTCGCCTGAAGCACAAAAAGTTAAAATCATGGAATTCCACGTGTTGAGGGAGGAATGACAATAACGAGAAAATGAAAATATTCATGATTCATATAAGACGAACTGTTTCTAGAAAACTGGGGACAGTGTGCGTGGCATAGGTTGACAGAACGAATGGAAAATATATAGACACGCATACCAAGTGGGAAGTTACTTACATAGCACAACGAGGGTACGGACTGTCGTGAGTTTTATCAGGATTTTGTCTTGACAATGACATGGTAGGTGCAAGGCGGTAACGCGCAGTGACTTCCTCTTCGGAACAGAACAGTTCACTGGCAAAAGGAAGTTGATCTGAACTTCGATCTCAGGAAACAATAACGGCATTACATTTCTAGCTACCTGAGTTTTGGAATCATTTTGAACTTTTGCCGACTTTCTCCTTTATTTTTCAAAAGTTTGTTATATCTTTTTTTTTTTTGGGGGGGGGGCTTAAGATGAACGAGAAAAAGCCGGATAAAGAAGGGTTAGAGAACACGTATATATAATCCCTAAATGACACGAGGAATTATCGTCAAAAGTTGGAGACGGGGGTATGAAATATAGAGAAGAGCCAATTGAGAGAAGAGGAAAGAGAGAGGGAGAATGTTGATAATGATAATAATATGCAACATTTATATAGCGCATTATACAAATGTTTCTAAGTGCTGCATACTATTACCCCGGCTATCCTGATCGGATGCTCGAACATGCCGTGGCCGAGTGGTCTAAGGCGCTGGCTATACATAGAAAGTCCTGGTTCGATCCCCGCCCACGACACCTATGCCCGTGAGCAAGACGTTTAATGTACAATGCTCTTTTATCCTGCTTTCAAATAAATGGAAATGCTATATGCATTATTGGAAACTAGGTGTGAATTATTCAAAAAAAAATAAAATCAAGGAATTACTTCCTACCGGGTACCCATTTACTACACCTATGTGGAGAGAGGCAAATGTAGATAAACGCGAGTGCTGCGGTGGGATTTGAACCACGGACCTTGTGGTTCAAGATCGGGAGATTTATCCACTGATCTACGACACCTGTACACCTCTGTTAAGTGACGTCAATTGCCCATAAGGAAAAATAAATGCTAATTGATGGACTTGAATTTTTTTTGTCCTACTTGTTTCTGAAATGTCAAGTGAATGGCAATGAAGGTTTTCCTCAAACTAAGTAAAAGAAATAGATCCGCATTTAGTATATTCTGGATATCCTTGCTTCATTTATGCTTGAAGGGGAATGAAACCTTTAAAGCCATTTGAATACATATACAAGAGAATACAAAAGAAAGAGATTGATGGTAGTTTGAGAAAAATTGAATGAATAATATGAAAGTTATACGTATTTGAATATTGAGATCACTAATGTTATGTAGATGCATCCATTCATGCCCATATTATTTCGTCTAAAATACAAGGAATATGTGCATTACATATTATGAATGAATTGAATGGTTTGACAGATTATCTGGTAACGTTATGATGATCATACAACTACAATTAAAGAGAGATGTTCATTTTAAAGAGAGAGAATAATATATACACCAAGGAAATAATTCATGAAATCGAATATGACATTGATCAATGTTGAGCTTATTTTCTTTATTTTTTAATCCTAGTTGTTTCTTATTTATTTATTTTTCATTTGATTATTTATTCATGACTCTATTTATTTCATTTATTCATTTATTTTACTTTATTCTATTTATATATTCAAATTGTATTTATTTTTTTTCGGGGGGGGGGTATGGAGTCAACGGGGAACACTAAGCACTTTATGTCCAGTCCTCTCTTTCATCCCCATCCCACCCCTCTCTCTCCCTCATTCTATATCTCTCTCACACGACCCCCACCCCCTCTCTCTGTTTATTCACTCCTTTCGCAATTTAAGTACAAAAAATGAGAATCCATACAACATGGCAACTTCGTTCTCCGACGCCCCTTCATAGTTTCTCTAAATAGCTAATTAGGTAGCCTACGACTCTTATTGAAATAGAATTAGAACCAAGTGACCAGAACCGGAAATAGCTTTTGAATCGTGGTCTAGCTGTTCTGACTCTCGCCTTTGAAACAGAGGGTCGTGGGTTCGAATCCTAGCCACGGTGTGTTTTCCTTCAGCAAGAAATGTATCCACACTGTGCTGCACTTGACCCAGGTGAGGTGAATGGGTACCCGGCAGGAGTTATTCCTTGCATGCACTGAGCGCCGGTGATGGTAGCTCGAGCTAAAGCCGGGGTAATATTTGCAGCGCTTTGTATCCTCTGGCAAAACCGCTTTATAAATCCAGCCATTATTATAAGTACATTGCACTGGTACACAGGTGGGGATTGATTTGGGCAACGCATCCCCTTCCAGAGACAAATAAAAATCATATTGAAATGATAAAAAGGAAAGGAAAGGGTAAGATATGATGTTGTTTTCTGAAGATCGTGACAAAGTCTATCACAAAATTAGATTTTCATTGTAAAAAGGTAAAAATAAAAATCCTAGCTTGGACCTAGTCTAGTTCTAGACGATTTCAATATGAATTCTGTTCTCCGTCGTGTCGTACTATCCCATATAAGTGCGTACGCCCCAGCAGAGTGAGCGCGCACGGGATAGTACGATACGACGGATACTATTCTATCGAAATAGTCTAGAACTAGACTAGCTCGGACAATGCTGTGGCCCCTGAAAATCATTTTTTTTAATTTTACATAATTATATACGCTTCCTAATGTTATTTTCATTGTATAATTGTATCTTATCTGTCCATTGTAAAATATGTTCATGTTCTTTTTATCATTGCAGGGCCTCTTTGTAAATCAGTTCTATAACTGAAACGGCTACACTGCGTAAGTAAACTGAAATGAATAAATACAAATTTGGGGCTAATTGTGCTATTGGTACACTCAGTTGGTGCAAAAAACTCCGATGTTGCACCAGCCTGGAATCTATATATTTCCACACCAGCGAAGTGTTAAACAACACCAGTTTCGTTTTGGTCTAACACCAGATATGTGTTTATACAACACCGATTAGTGTTAAAACAGCATCGGTTTGATTCCAAACTGGTGTTAATTCAATACTTCTCTGGTGTCGACATAATTATACAGATTCAGGGCTGCATGGTGTTAAAGTAACACCGGAGTTTTTGCAGTGTGGTAAATATTTTATGGATTATAGGCCAATACACCTATGCATCCTGTGCACTCTTGTAAGATTGTATCCTGTGAGAGGATGTAAGGTGATCTCTTTGTTAGAGAAAGGATGTATGGTTTTATAGCTACTAGGATCCTCACCGAACTTCACAGCCGGGATATATGGAAATGAAAACAGAAAAGTGCATGGGTTCTATCCGGCCTAATTATGAAGAAGTAATTAGATACTCTGTGTAGACCTATTAACTCCAAATGACACGGACATAGGGGAAAGAAATGGAAATGATATTTCCAAGGGGAAATGACTTTCCATGTTTTATTTCCGAGCGTATGACTTTTACATAGACATGACTGTGGATTACTTAACCCCAAATGACAGGACATATGAAAATTAGAAGTTAGGTTTCCGAGAGGAATGATTTTTTCATGTTTTTATTTCCGAGCGTATGACTTAAACACATTCATGAGAGTGGAATGAATAATTAACCCGAATTGAAAAGAACACATGACAGAAAAATTATGCTTCCGAGAGAAATGACTTTTCCATGTTTATTTCCGAGCGTAAGTCTTCAGCAAATTCACGACATTGGAGTATTTAACCCCAAATTGCACGGACATCAAGTTCTGACAGCTGCGATGCATTTCATTATTATATATAAAAAAAATACATTGAATATCGTATTGCGTGAAAGAAATAATACACTTTCAACTGTATTTCCAAACAGGGATTAAATTTGTTAGCTATTTTAACATTATTGATTTATGTTACTTAAAATAATTGTGGTCCTAGGTCTGTGGATTGGAAAAAAAAATGCATACTTAATAAAAAAAATTTGTTCATCAATCTGATAAAGCATAAGTTCCTTTGTTGTATATTATATATATATATATATATATATATATATATATTAGAGTCAAAAGGGGCCTAAGCTTTCGATCCTAGCAGAATCTTCGTCGGAGGCAAAATGACCAATTATTATGGTCATTTTGCCTCCGACGAAGATTCTGCTAGGATCGAAAGCTTAGGCCCCTTTTGACTCTAATTTACTCCATTGGCTCTTTTTTTTTTTTAGATAAGCAGTTTTCAGCAGCTTCTTTTTGCCTATATATATATATATATATATATTTATATATATATATACATATATATATATATATATTATATTTATATATATATATACATATATATATACATATATATATATATACATATATAATATATATATATATAAAGAATGAGTATGCAAAAGAGACAAAGCAACTCCCATAACTATTACTTATTAACTACATGGTGATATGTTGTATTGTTTCCAATCTATGAAAATGATTTTTTTGCTGCTACACACACACACACACACACACATATATATATTCATATATATATATTCTTCAATAATTCTATAAATTATTCATAACTTCTTACACAAAATTATGAGACCCCAATAAAACATTAGGAAGAAAAATGTGTATGTCAACCGATTATCAAATCAAAATCACATTGTTGATATTCTTTCATCGCAATGGACATGCACATGCGCGTACATAAGAATTTTACAACTTACCCATGAAGGAAAATCTGATATCAAGTATTATTTAACTTTCAAAAAGAAAATGCACCTATATTTTTAAAATCAAAGTCTACTTCTAAATTGAAACTGCTTCCCCACAATACAACTTCGTCTTAGGTGTAGATACAGATGTAATTAATGATGATGAAGATGATGATGATGATGACGATGATGATGGTTGTGACGACGATGATGACGATTGTCTTGACCACGCTAAAGACGACGATGGTGACGATCCTGTTAGAGTCGCCCGTCATAGAAGACGTAATTAACACGTTTTTCTGTACGTTAACCATACGTAGTTAAACATTTATGCTCCCGACGAATACATGAATATCTGAAAAAGAAATATACTAACAACAAAAATACATTACAAACAAGGCATGGATGAAAACATACATGACCCGTGCTCAAATAAGAACGTCATGATCAAATAGAGGGCGGGAGGGGGGGGGGGTCGGAGTGGAAAATGAGTGAAAATGGACATAGACATACAGATAGATAGATAGATAGAGATAGAGAGAGGGGGGGGAGGGTGTAGAAAAGTGGAGTGTGAACTTCCTTTCAATTGTACTTTTACAATACACATCCTGTCTGTCATGTGTGCTTTTAATGACAGAAATTAGTAAGCGTGAAATGTTCTTAACGGCATGTATAATGTAATCGAACATCCAAATATATGCATAGTAAGGACATAACAGATACAAATGAATCAAAGTGCATATCACTTTCTCACATTGACAATAATAGGACAGTAACGGGGAAAAACATAATCAGTTCTTCATTGAAGAACCATTCAGGGTTTGAGTACATTCGCAGATACTTTTCAAGATACACTTTCCAAAATGGCGAACGGATAATGGAGTGATTAACGTTTCCAGATATGTTTTCTATTCAATTTCATTGTTTTATTTCCACTTCTAAATTTTCATATCCATAATGGTGATACAGTTTGCATAGCGTGGTTATACCACATTTCAAGAACATACAGTATAAAGACCAACATAGCATAGCTTGTGTGATGTAGCCGTCCCCGTAAGAAGTCATTACATTTATGATATGATTTTTCTTTTATTTTGTACTTAAAAAAAAAAAGCAATATTTAAAGTTATAAAATATGTAATAAACATAGATATTATAAAACAATGATAAATAAATATATCAAAACATACAGTTCATAAAATAACCAAATTAATACAAAAATTCTTATTTGATTGATGACTGATATATAGGATACTAATTTATATGGACAAAGATTAATTAAAGGAACCCCCAAGAAAAAGTTTGCTTGAATAAAAAGCGAAATTTCATCAAAATCGGATTTTAAATAAGAAAGTTATGACATTTAAAAGTTTTGTTTAATTTCAAAGAACAATTATATGCACATCCTGGTCGGTATGCAAATGAGGAGACTGATGATGTCATCCACTCACTATTTCTTTTGTATGTTATTATATGCAATATGGAATATTCTAATTTTCTCCTCATAGTCAACTGAAACAACGATTAATTCCTCCCTGAACATGTGCTATCAGCATTGTTTAATACTGTACGGTTCAGTCAAGTTGGTCCTTATTGTTGAATCTGAAAAAAAAATATTGTATAATTCAAACAATAAAGAACAAAAGAAATAGTGAGTGCGGGACATCATCGACTGTTTTTATTTCACTGAGTTGTGTATATCACTGTTTTGTGAAAAATAAGCGAAACTTTAAAATGTCATAACTTTCTTATTTTACATCCGATTTTGATGAAATTTTCAGCGTTATGCTTGTTTGATTTTTCTCTAAAATTTATTGAAATCAACATTTTTCTGTGATGGACTTGACCTTTAAAGAGATATATTAATGTAGTTTGCTACTATCGCATCCGTGAGTAGCGAGGGTACGTGCCCACACCCCTCGAATTTCTAATATGGTATAACAACCCATGAGAGAGGGGTCGTCTGCCTCCCTCCCTCCCCCTCCACCTTGAGGAATTCAAAATCTTACAAAATCGCTTTTTTTATGTATTGCCTTATTTCCTTAATATTCGGACTGATAAAATACTTATCGTTTTCACTTTTAACGTTTTCGGTCTTTTCATGTCCATCTTTATCCCAGGAGGATATATCTTTGCATGATTTTATTCCTGATAGGTAATTTGACAAATAGCCAGTTTGTAGTTCCTTTCTGCGCATGATCAGAGGAAGGTCATTTGTACTAACGTGACGTGGTGGTTTAAAATCTAACGAGATAAGCACCAACTTTGAGGTCTTCATTATTCATATATTCTTTTGAATTGTAGTTTTCATTTACATCCACAAAAAACAGCAATGCGTCCACGAACGACTGGCATTTCACATGCTATGATCTGCATTCAAAGTAGGAATGCAACAAATACCTTCATAAAGTGTCTATTGGTGTGTTATTCTATAGTCACCTGGTCTATTCAATCTCTTTATCCTGCTATGTAAGGCAAGCTTACGTAATATCTTGCTTTGAAATCTGCCTATCATAATGAAAGAAATTAAAGGTCATTTGACCAAAATTGTCCATGAAGTAACTACGAACTGGTCTATTGCGTTGAAGGGTTTGTGCCCTTTCAATACTCCGCCATTGCATTTTCATTTCAATAAAAAGCCCCCCCCCCAAATCTCTGACCAATATTGTTTTGTAGCGTACTGACAAGAACGGCAGTCATATCTGTAATGCCATACTGACAAAAAGGGGCGGATCCAGATTTTCCAAGAAGGGGGGGGGCACATTTCACAAGCAGAAAAAATGAAATAAAAAGGTCTTCACTTTCAAGGGGGCGGGCACACTTGAGTAAGAACGGTATATACCTACATTACAAATTTTGATTATGGCTCTCTAAAGGGGGCACGGGTCGGCTGTGCCCCCCCCCCTTGGATCCGCCACTGCTAAGAAACATGAACATCTGTATATCTGTACACAATGAGTCACCTCACATACGTCATATTGAAATAAGCACTGTTAGCTGATGATCAACTTTTCTCAAATGACCTTTGCGATTTTTTATTAGGATGAGCACTAACATTTTCAAATGAAGATGTTGCGTAAGTTTTCCCGGCAAAGCATTCAAATTCTAAGAATGAAAGGCATTGTATAGAGCAGGTGACTAGAATAGTACAACAGGGGTAAAAGTTGTTTTTTTTTTAAATCTGTTTGTTTTGTTGTCTGGTCCTGGAACAGTTTGACTATACATGTAGTTTGGGCTACTGTCAAATACCAGTGATAAAGAAGACTCTGTTACTCTTCAGCTTGGATGTGATGAAAAGAACATTTAAAAAGGGATACCTGAATAATCATCAAATGCCTACGTCAGTGAATTTAAAAACCAATTTCATGGTTTATCTCAAATGACCTTTTACTGCTTGTGCGCAGTTTACAACCGTGAACAGGCTTATACTATTTGATAATTATCAATGAGTGTAATTGTTTACTTCTTTTACCTTTCTATGTTGTTTACGATTTCCAAGCTTTCGAGTTCACAAGCCTGCCTGCGAGAAACTGACCTGAAAAAAAGAGCTGTTACGCAGCATCGACCAATAAAAGGATTTTCTTTTTGTATTGCTCCTTTCTGGAGGGAACACCATTATAGAGCATCTTGAATCGAACGAGGGACATTTGACATTTCGAACACATTTACAAGTGATATTGTACATCTGGACTAAGCGTGCCCGTCCGTATATGGCGCCTTTATGTTCTTACAGAAAGGGAGGAATTATCTCTCTATTTATAGATGCCTGCATTTTATTACTCAATAAAAATCTTGATGATTCTGCCTGGCCTGTTCTTCAACGAACAAGGACAGAGAATTTCAAATTATCCTTTTGAACTGCATGTATCTGGTAAAGAAAAGGAAGAAAAGGTTGCCTCACTCTACTTTTAAAAAACCAGGTGAATATGCTACAGCATGTATATGTACATAAAATGCCGTAGTTCATGCAGCCGTTTCTATTATAGAGGATGGTCTATTTCAAATTTTGTGTTTATGTTAGGTAAATTTTTAGTGTCGGCATTGTACCAAACTTAAAATGCAGCTGGTACAGAAACAAATTTCACTTTGTATTGAGATGTCAATAATGTGATCTGGATCAGTGTTACAAACTCAGAATAGGTTTTGGAGCAAGGGGAAGCAAGATAAATTGTGCCTCCAACAACAACGCCAAGGCCAAACCTGACATCACCCACTGATTAGCGTATGTGTAATTTATTGTAATATATTCAAAAATGAATGATCGTTCTTGCTTCAGGGATAAACATTGTATAACTTCAAAGCATTCTAAGCTTTTAGAAGAATTTCAGGGGCTACAGCAATGCATTGCCCGATATAGAAGTCATCGCAAAGGTTTGCAATTACAATTGTAAGACACATCATTGATAGAATCGTATTGTGACGAATGTGTGCAACATTTCTTTAAAGAGAAATTCCAGTAGTTGCAGTAAACGCTGATTTCATGAGAAAGTCTGTAAAACCAGGCTTAATTGTCAGTATATCATCGAGGATCTAGATCTGGTACAGTTACATAAACTGAACTTTGTGAAATCTTGAAATCTACGCTGAAAAACGTTCACACTGAAGATCACCAACACAGATAGGCACACGTGGGACAGTGTATTATTATTGCTGGAATAAAGACCCGACGGAAGTGACCGAATCCGCGCTTATTTTGCTTATTTCTCAGCAATTACACAATTTCTCCCAGAATCCTTTGGCACATATTTTTTATTCATACAAACAGACACTTGGGTGGTCATTATATTAGATCCTGTAAAAAGTCATTTTTAGATCGTTACCAAAACTGGAATTTATCTTTAAATAAGATCCGTATATGATCTGGGTCTTCAGTCCTTGATTTAGATAATTTACTAAAAATCGATCTGGCAGAAGGTTCTACATTTCAAGTATCACTGGCGCACAGATGGGGAGGAGCCCATAGGTCCGCAAGTTTTCAGGACCAAGAAAAAAAAGAGCAGTCGACATTTACGTGCGTAGTGTCCAGATTACCAGGCCAGATTATTTCGTAATTATGGTTGAGAAGTGAGATAATTCTGATTTCTTCGACCGCAAGCTTGTCAAGTGTCCTCATTCCAGAAATAATTCAATTTCTGCCATTATTAATCAAGGACATTTATTTACCATTGTTCATTTACATTTTATACATTTCTTTGAGCGAGAAACATCCATTACACGTATTCAGGTTATGTGACGTTAAATGTCAAAGGCACTGTTCTTAACAAAGACCGTTCTCTTTTATTCAAGATGACGAGATGTTTCGTAATAATTAACCGCTTTGCAGCCTCAGGACGAATTTATTCAATGGAGAGCTCTTTCCTGATCTTAAAAAAGTAAGCTCTTTACATCATCTAAGTGCGTTGCTTTCACAGGGCTATCCTCGAGCCATTCATACAGCAGACCACCGGATGTAGGAGATTCGTTCATTAAAAAAAATCTTTAGAGCATTAGCCTAGATTCTCGAGTGACAGATCACCACTCGGATTCCAGTTCTTGTCAACGTACTTCAAATCAATATCAGTAAGATGATACATACCAATTTTATTTTAGTCACCGAGTAGTCAATGATTTTAACTCTCTCCCAGCTGAGGTAGTTAAAGCTTCCACGGTAGACACCTTCAAAATCAGGCTAGACCAACACTGGGAAGATAAGCATTATGATTCCCACTACTCTTAATTAGATATGAGAAGTCAATTTTCACCAACTTGCCCCACTGCCTCCTTAAACTTAAACATGAAGGAAGCTGATAAGAAGATAGACCTGGAAGCTCGACTGCTAATTCAGCATTCTTTCAGTATTTGCGGTAAGTTAAGGTAATGTCGTCAAACTTCTAGAACGATATTGTAAGAAACTTATCAATAGGATGAACTATTTATGTGGTCTCCTAGATATTGGATGAACATAATAAAGATTTAATTTATTTTTCTTATAGCATGACAGTCTATCCTCTCTCTCCTCTGTAATAGATAAATAAAGATGATAATCGCTTTGGTGTAGCAGATTATGTCTCTTACTCTTCCATGTCTTATAAAATGAATCATGAAACGGGGGGGGGGGGGGCTGAGGGCTTAACCCTTCTCCATGATTCTTCCCCCAAAAATAAACAAACATATGCATATATTATAAAGCGTTAATTGTCTAATTTGTTATAACTTGGTCAGCCTCCTCCTCTTCAAAAACGTTCTGCGGCCTCTGTCCCTCTCGCTACCTTTTCTACTTATACACACACACACGCACCCCTACATATACACACTCTCTGTGTTGTTCCTTATCTTTCTCTCACTCTGTTTACCTCTCTTACTCTCCATTTTTTCATGTATTTCCCTATAGTAGGTGTCCTAAACGATAGTGCCATTGATTGTGACCTCATGACTTATGTGTGTGTGTGTGTGAGAGAGAGAGATTATGACAGGTTATGAGAGAGAGAGGGTGGATGTGTAATTTTTAGTTACGAAGCCAAAATCCGAGGGTGAGTGAGGGTTTGTGTGTGTGTGAGAGAGAGAGAGGGGGGGGGGGTGGACATTATCATTTTTTATGGACATTGAAAACACATTCAAGCATGAGTGTATTTATTATGATTTTGTGACAATGCTTACATCCAAGGGGTGAGTGTATCTGCGTATTTTTGGCGACATTGAAAACACATTCAAAGTGTGAATGTAGATATGTGCGTATTACTCATGTTTTAGGGATATTGAAAACACATTCGAAGTATGACTGTGTATGTACAGTATGTGCGTATATTTCATGATTTTGTGACAATGTTAACATCCAAGGGTGAGTGTGTCTGCGTATAATTCATTTTGGCGACATTGAAAACACATTCAAAGTGTGAATGTAGATTATGTACGTATTACCCATGTTTTAGGGACATTGAAAACGCATATGTGCGTATTACTGATGTTTTAGGGACATTGAAAACACATTTAAAGTATGAGTATGAACGTAGTGATACTGCAAACATGAAAATTTGTTTTAACAAGTACCATGCATTATTTATCAATGATATTCAACTCTCATTTGATAGCAAACTGTTTCATTTTCAATAGCTTTGGTTGAGTCGAATAAAAAGTCTTTACCCCCATAATCATGACCTTATATGTTTATTCTATTGGTACTAGGGCCTATTGATTTTGAGAGGAAAACGCTGATGATTATTTTACAACGCTATTCAATACATGAACTGAGGAGTACTTGTTTACAGTTTACATAAGTATGTAAAATCTTACACAGCAGAGTTTAATTTTTGATGTTTTATCCTCAGTAAATAGGGTATGGTTAATTACAACGCTTAACAGCTACTGTAAAGTTCACATACATGTATTAAACAGTGTTGTATGAATTTTTTAAGCAGCGGATAAACTAAGAGGACGTATTAAAAACAGACTCCCAAGATGATGGTAGAAGACCACGTCATATTCCAACCCCCCCCCCCCACATCCCCTAATTTGTCTCTGGACCTCGAGACCTCAACACATCTGTCTGCTATCTTTAAAACCATCATCGGCGTCCGACAGCAATCCGGCAACCTCAGACGGGTATCAATCGAAATCTGCATTTTCAATTTGATGCTAATTGCCCATCTCAAAGGAATAACCGGGATGTAATTGATGTTTGATTTCATCTGTCATTACATTTCATCATTTGGACCTTCACAGGATAAAATGATGTCATGCAATCACTAACGTAGGAATGGATGGGAAAGGACGGGGGGGGGGCTTGGGGCATCGGGAGCCAAAAGTTCCATGACCAAGAAAGAGAAAGAACAAGAAGGAGATAATAAATTAAATGAAATGAAAGGGAATACTAGATTGTTTTCTAATCACTACACTACTGAATGCAAGAGATTGATAGGCGAATGAGTGAGATGGCGTCATCCTGTTGGTCCTTGAGTACTCGGTACTTTATCAATATAAGTTCTCGTCTCGCATCATTTGGGGATTCCACGAGAGCAAGAACAAAATGATGACGGTTTCCATACATTCCCGTAGTTGAAAGATAACAACATGTGTTAGACGTTATTGGTCCTTGATTTTGAATGAGATTAAGTTATCTTAAGATTTTTATTATTTATTTTTAATCTAACAATCATGTCTTCTTAGCAGTCAGGTAAAACAATCCACACCATTAACATGATTAAACGTTAACTTATATCCAACAGATAATTTGCTTAGCTCGGAATAACAAAAAGCTTTTGTATTTTTTTCATTTTCTCATTCAGTTCTGACTGGCTTCTTAGAATTCAAAGCAAAAGAAAATCTTTACAATGCTAGCATTTTTGGAGCTGACCGATAATCCCAAATCCAGGTCTAACACAGTAAACAGAGGATGTAGTTGTTCTGGATCTACTTTAGATCTGAACTGTATTTTTTTCAGTGCGATGTGCTGATAGCTTTCATGAGCAAATGAATCGCAATAAGATTCAACTATTTATCTTAAGTATACAAGTTCGAGCAAATTGATGAGATTTGCAAGAATTTTGACTGTTTGATAGACATGATGGAGATTTAAAAGTTTAACGTTGTGATGCCCGATTTTATTGAGTGCGTTTCCAGAACTTGAAATTAGATGTAATTCTACGATATGCCGCATAACATTATTATAATACTCGAACCACTATCTGTTTTTTTAATTATAAATTTCATTCAGTTTCATCAATGTTGAGCAATCAATTTTCTCCATAACTATTGTATGATTCTATGAATTTATATTGGTTATAAATGGATCATGTTTGTTACTGAATTTATCCATTGTATATGAATATGTAAATGCTATGAAATTTTGTACGATTATTTGTATTACGATAATTATTTATCTTTTGTAAACAGTGTTTTGTTAATATTGATATTGTGATATTTCACAATGTACCATCACTTTGATTTTGAACTGAATGATTAATAAATATCATTACAAAACAAAAAAAATTATCCGTCGGTTCTGAGGTCGCTTCCGTTGGCATGATTGTAATATTACTTTCAGTATTTTATTTTAAATAGAAAACATGAATACCGACTTCCGCATTTCAAAGATGCACTTAGTAAGTTCTTTAATCCTTCTTGAATTCATCTCGCCACTGTTTACGTTTTGGTGAACATCTTCGTCAGCATGCTTTAGATCTGCGTCTGATTTAATCTTTCTTATAAAGTTTCCCTGATTAACGGTTTACGACACCACTGACATCATTTCAGTATAGAGTTGTTTTCGAAAACATTACAAATTATTATTATTGATGTCCTTTCATCTCCTGTTCATTATATGGGCGTTGTATTTTAGATCCAACTTTAAAACAACTTCGTCCTTATTTTTTGTTAAGATGAAACCTTCGTACAATTGTGAGTACTTCAAAATTACTGTTTATTTATTTAGTTATTATTTATTCATATAGTTGTTTTTTGTTTTATACTTCAGGGTTGGCCTATTCAGTTTGAAAAACCGCTTTACAAAGGGACCATGTACTTAAACGAACATCATTCAATATGAAGATACATAGTTAGCTAGCATCATAAACTAACTGAAAAAAATAGATTTTTTTTAAATTGTGATTCTTCATTTCCACATAATGCGTCCGTAACATAGCGTTTGTTCCAAATTTCAGCCGCTTGTACTATTTAAGATCCAAAGTTCCTTGCTAGGATTTGTTAGAAATCGTATTTATATTAAGACATTTTGATAAACTTATTTTAGAATAAAGTATTGTATTAATGAAATAATTCTACGTTTTTCGATATAGGTGAATGGAAATTACTTTTTAAAATATCTTATATAAACATGATCGGGGTCCCAATAATTTGTGCTTATTAATTTTTTTTAATCTGTAAGCATGGTTAAGGCAAGCACTAAATCAGGGTTCGATACATATATTTACTACATTAACTGCAACTAGACTAGTGTCCCAAATGCCTTTATATCCGATATGGCCGCTAGATCTTCCAACTGTGAAACTTTCATTGGACAAAACATTTTAGGTCAGGAACTGTTGCAATTCAAATTATCCAAGCTTTACAAGAAACCTGTGACCAGACCCACCCATAAAATGCGAACTTGTACTAAGGTTTTTCGCGTTATAAGTATGGCTAGACCCACCCAAAAAACGTGACCTTGTTCTAAGGTTTCTCGCATTATAAGTATGGCTAGACCCACCGATAAAAAGTGACCTTGTTCTAAGGTTTCTCGCGTTATGAGTGTGGCAATATATAAGTATCCTTATAATCAGATAATCTTGAAAACTCTCAAGTTCGTCATCGTACCGTAATTAGGTCTTTCGAAAAAAGAGGCAAAATCCGTTGTCGCAAGCAATTTTTTTCCCGATTTAAATGTTCTTTCATGTATTCCTTGATAAAGCTAGATTGTTTCGTTTTAGTTACTTTACCAAACAATAGTATAATGCAAATTGGTTATATGCTAATGGGGGGGGGGGTGCAAAGGGTAGGCGTATCACATGCTCGTAAATTTTAATTTCATTTTTAATGTATATATTCTTTAGATTTGAAGATAGATAATCCCTTATTGATTTCACATATCTAAAATAAAGTCAAATCAAGCTTTATATGTTTTAGTTTCATGTTCATTCGCTCACGCACAGAAAACACACATCCCGCCCTTATACCCATCACCCATCATATCCTTGCACAAACCATTTCCCCCGAACTCTCCCTTTTCATTCACGATTCGTATCACACGCCCCGCAAACACACACAAATGCACACACACCCACACCCCAACTCAAACACGCAGAGTTATGCGACATCCACACTACCAAAACGGACTTGGACAATTCAAATAAAATACAAAGCCTTCTTTCCAATGAAACGGCATCGGCTGGTTTGGAGTCTGTTTTGTTGGCGTATTATTAATTCGCACTCAGACTTTGATAGATACACGTTTCCTTGTGCGAGCTCTTCTGCCGCTTCTGTATCCACCGCTCACTGATGGACTTTCACACCCATCACGCTGTCACATCTGACGGGAATCCATCCCCACGGGACCCATCGCGGCGCATCATTTATTCGTCATTACCGCTAGCTGCATATCCCTGTAATGCGTGGTGCTTACTCATCCGAGAAATGATACCATTCTTTAAAATAATCTATCCCATGGTGCCATTCATCATGTGGTATTACACATCCGCTTCGCATCGATACAAACATTCCGGAGAGGGGAGAGAGCTGGGGGAAGAGTTCATATGAGGGAGGGGTACGTGGCACCTTACACAAAATGTTTACTCCTTGAAAATTGCAACCATGCAGGGGCCCGTTTCATAAACACTTACAATTATTTTGCTATCATAGCATCGGCAACTGCCATGGTAACATGGCAGCCAATCACAATAAAGGTTGTCACGGTATTTACAATAATGGTCAAGTTGAAAGTAATTTTTTTTAATCTAACGAGCCCTACGAAAGGAAACGGTGCTGCTTTTAATGAAACGACTTTGATCATTATAAAACAAATATTTTGATATAGTCTCCCGCCTCCGGGCACTATTGAAATAGAAGAACATAAATCGAGATTGGTACGATAGGAAATGAACTGATATCAATATAATTGCAAGGTAATTACTATAGAAATGGAAAGTAAGCGCATGATACATTACTCTATCATTGCATTAAAATTGTACATGGTCTATTTGAATAATAAGTCTTAAATATTAGAATTATACACAAGTAAGGATAAAAATAATAATAATAACGGCATATTTACCCAGGGTAGCCACTTCAGTTCCGAAAACTGTTATCCCAGCGGGCCCTGCTATTATTATTACCCCGGCTTTAGCATGGTTACCTTGATCGGGCGCTCGAGCATTCGAGGAATTTCTTCCTACCGGGTACCCATTCACCTCACCTGGGTCGAGTGTGGCACAATGTGGATAAATTTCTTGCCAAAGGAAATTTCGCCATGGCTGGGATTCAAACCTACGACCGTCTGTTACAAAGTCTGGAGACTAATCCAATGGGTCACAACATTATTATATTTAATAAAGTTAAATGTAGATCTGTAGATCAGATAAAAACGTTGGAAAGTATAAATTAAGACTTAAATGTCTGACTTGTAGATTTCCACGAGCAAAATAGAGCATTCCTTTACAGCACTGAGAGGTCTGTTCTACAGTCATGATATTCATACTAGATGGAGAATCTACTGCCCTGTTTGATAGATAGATAGATAGATAAATGGTTTAGTTGATAAAAACTCATACATCATCTCGGCCAACCCGAATTGTGATGCATTCATAAGATAATCATGAAGTTATAAAATATATTATGTATGTACATGTATGTATGTTCAATTGTACAATGTTCTGGTTCAGCGGATTAGTCTTTTGACTTTGAAACAGAGGGTCGTGGGTTCGAATCCTTCAGCAAGAAATGTATCCACATTTCGCTGCACCTATAAAGCCATGTGAGGTGAATGGGTACCCGGCAAGATTAATTCCTTGGACGCACTGAGCGCTGAAAGGCAGCTCGAGCTAAAGCAGGTAATAATAATGATAATAATGTGCATTGGAATAGATTATTTCTAGATAGATGGCGCAATATAAAGGCCTATTTCAATTATCATTATTATTGATCAAATATGCCGGAATAAATCAAAATAGAGAAGATGATACACACACAGTTAATCCACAAATATATCAAATAAATATATACGTTAATAAATGCCGTATAATCTGTAATAGCTCTAAGGTATAACTAAGCAAACAAAGTCAGTGACTGTAATTCACATATACATGTATTCTATCACTCGGTATACCTCCTATGTCCATGCTATTTAATCTTTTCTTGATTTTTTCTTTTATTATTGTTACTTCGTGGATTTCTTTTTGTACATCAAGAATTTACAAGAGTATACAATTATCCGTTTTCACTGACACAATGAATGAAATGAATGAGATGGGCGCGATCATGATGATGACAATTATCATTATGGTGGTGAAGGAGGAGGGATCATGGTGATGATCATGACGGTGATCATGATGATTGTGATGATGATGATGCTGGTGATGACGATGATGTTGATAACGAGGATGATGATTATGATGATGGTGGTGGTAGTGATGACGACGACGATGATGAATGGTGATGATGATGATGGTGATGGTGATTGTGATGATGATGATGATGATGGTGATGATGATGGTGATGATGATGGTGGTGATGATGATGATGATGGTGATGATGGTGATGATGATGATGTTGGTAATGATGATGATGATGATGATGATGAAGACGATGATGATGATGGTGATGATGATGATGGTGATGATGGGGATGATGAGGAAGAAGAGGAGGAGGAAGTGAAATAAAAGCTATTGAGAAACAGGACAAAGGGGAAGTAGAAAAACAAGAAACAAACAGTTTAATACTGTGACACTACCATCCAAGATCAAGGTCTATAAGTGTGATCGACGAGAGAAAATCATCACAAAAGCTCAGGGCACACGATTGTGTCATTACTATATAAGACTAATCGATGTCTGACGTGACTACATAGTTCATTTATCATGAACCTCAATTTGGAGCTATAATATTTGCCTCACAATAGCACTTCATCTTTCAAAAATTGGCACTTTATTAAATCAATTTCTTATACAAGTCAAGCAACGACAAATGTAATTTCACGAAGCTATTTCGCCCCTAAATTGCTTTCATAAATGGTACACTTGCTTTAAGTGACGTCATTGTGCTAATTTTATTCCCTCCCACCTTTCATTGTTATTTTCGTATTCTTACTAGTTCAGTTCAGTTTCAGTTCGGTTCATTTTATTTCAAATTCGACATAATTGAAATATGCATGAAAATGTAACATAATAGATGTCATTTGCAATAGGAAGTAAAAGTAAATATAGGGAGATAACGGTTAGAGCTATTGCAGTGCTAGGTGATGAGCAAGGATGCCCAAAATTGTAGATAGGACGTAGATATACACTTCAGTGTTGTGTGTGATATACGTACAGGTATCCATTATTCTAACGTACGGGTATCCATTATTCTAACTATTGATGATTTCGTGTCCTCACTGCGATCATCTTTTACTTCTACTCTTCTAATGTGTACTCCATATATAGCATTCGTCTTTCTTTTATAACACAACTTAATTTTTTGCCCCCCCCCCCTCACACATCACGTTTAGGATCTCTCTGTTTTTCATGCCATTTCCTTTCTACATGTATATTATTGTCATCGTTGTCTCTGTTGGCAAAATGGTTTCTTGACAGATATTTGTATTAATTATCATTATCATGAGTGGTCCACGAAATACAAACTTTGTTTTTTTATTGTGCCTCTCCATTTTCTCAAAATATAAATTACTAGGTTATCTTATTTATGTAATAATGTCTTGGGGTTATCATGGAATTTATATCAGTATTTAGATATTGGTTCAAACTGTTAGGCTTGCACAATGTTATAAATCGTATTGAATTGTATTAACTCGACTGTATTTAATTGATTTGTATTTGTTGAAAAAAAAGTAATAACTGAAATAAAATGAAATGAAATGTCATGACGTGCCATGAAATGAAATTTTATTGTAACAATTTCACCTTTACTGATCATTTATTTTATTACAATGACGGATATCTTCATCTGTCTTGAACAAGAAATCCGTATACACATGTTACATTATACTTCGTCTGGCTTATTAGCAATGATTTCATGTGCTTATCGATACTTCTTTGTTTTTATCTTAAATTAACGGTATTTTGGCAGCATTTTCTATGGAGTTATCATAGCACTGTGATGGTTTTTTTTTAGTAACATTAATCAGAATTCTATACTCGGGTACATGTATATGGTATAGGCTAGGCTAAGATTTAAGCTCTAAATTGTAGGATTAATTAATCAAACAAAATACAAACAAATAACAAATTTTGAAAATAATGCCATGCACAAAAAGTTCCATATCGACTGGGATAGCACACACCGGTCAACATATATATTCCATGAGTATCTTATATGAAAATGTAGGAACCAGGAAAATTCAAGATTTTTTCAAGATTCAAGAAATTTATTTCATTTCCAAAACAAATATAAATCGAATGCAAATACAAATCAAAGTACGAATACAAAATAATTTTTAACTTAGCATAATTATATAACAAACGCTTGTATGAGCGTATATGGAAATGAGGGGATCCACTAAAAAAGCATTGCTTGTAGAGCGTGGATCCCCTATAGCTAGTTGAATAAATAATTCATATAAAGCTATTAAGACAAGACAAAGCAATAAAAATTAAGTAAATATGGAAATTCATTCGGCTGAACGAATATACAATATCATAAAAATGGGAAAGTAAAATGTGATAAATATAATAGGAAAAACTATTTTAGAGTAAGAAAGGAAATGATAGCAAAAATGGAAATAAGGTGACAAAAATATGGGACATGTATTATCAAAGACACACACACATACAGACACGCGAACAAAGAAAACAATATAGTGACATATTAGAGGATGGAGGAGAGAGAGAGAGAAAAAAGAATTAGACTGACCGATAGAGGGAGAGGGAGAGAGAGAGGGGGGGGGAGAACAAAATTTGAACATGGATCAACGAGAGCGCTAGCATGAAAACACAGATTTGGGATTGATACCCGGGTGATAAAGGAAAATTTAGTGTTAAATACAAGATGGATACAAGACAATCAGTTTCAATTTCAATGTCGAGAACAGCCGTTTTAACATTTTTTTGTCCAACCATGTATAGGTGGTTTGACATGAAATTAATAAAACGGCTGTTTTCGACTCACCGTACGGCCGCAATAGAACAAATGTGACCAAGGTATTAGTCACCACCCATAAGGCCTTCGCTACAATGGCTACCGAGCTATCTTATGGTTTCTCCGTGATGATTAAATGTTTTGCATTAGTAACGTCATTTGTCTACTTTTGTTCATTCCAAGATTATCCCGCGCATGCACACTGATATATAACAAAAGTCGAACAAAGACGAACATGTTCTTCAGATATTTTGATGGTGTTAGCTAATGTCTAAAAGAGTTTCCAAAATAATGCACATAACATTCAGGTAAATAGTCACTAAGCTTATTTTAACGCAGAGTCATAATATTTACTAAACTTTTGTTCGCCGAAATTGATTTTAAAAAAGCAAGAATAATATTGACAGATCATTCTTGTTTTCCCATTAATACCGTGTATTTGACCATACTCACGGGACTAGCGTGATTTATTGTCTAAATATTTCTCCAAATGAATTGTGAAAACAGAAATTATGCACTTACCACAATTATATGGATGAACGCGTGGCAGTTTCCTGACATCTGGGCACAGACTGGAACCTCAAAAACCCGAAAAGTTCTCTCCTTCTACTCCAGTCTCGATCGGCATTTTGTTACCCCGGCTTTAGCATTCAAGGAATTAATCCTGCCAGGTACCCGCCTCACCTGGAGAGAGCGCAGCACAATGTGGGTAAATTTCTTGCTGAAGAAAAACAAGCTGTGGCTCGGATTCAAACCCACTGGCCTCTAATTGAAAGACGAGAGTCGCCACGACTAGACAGCGACACAACCTGCTTAATGACATATCCCAGGGTTTCACGTGATATTCTACTTTGTCCCATTCTCTCATTATGTCTTGTATCTCATTCCTAAATTCTCCCGTGAGTGCATTTTGGTGTTATTAACAAAATTAGATGGTAATGATAGGATAGCTTGAAAGAGAGAGCAAGATAACCTAAATATTGGGCGCCGCCCCCCCCCCCCCCCCTCCTCCCTGTCTCTCGTACTGTCCAAATAGACCTTCTGCATAGAACGTCATAATCCCAGTGCACATCGCCCTCCCTCAGAGGTTACAGGAATAAGGGAAAACGGAGTTGTCAGAGATGCGCCAGCTGCAGATAACGTGTGCAAGGAATGGTTTAAGCCTCTAAGATGGCGGCGCATTGACGTCAATTCTTTAGGGTTATACCTAAAAAGTTTTACAAATTGATACTTTTTGGCATCAGCTGAATAAAAAAGAGCTGAACTTTATTGTTCAATTGAAAGACAAAAAAAAATCGTATGTACTATCTCCCTACACATGTTTTTGTTCTCTATTCTGGTTGTAGACATGTTTTTTTATCCTTCACTCATACACATGTGGATTTGTTATTGTTATAGGCAGTGGCATTTTTTTCTTCGCTTCGTACACATGTTTGTTTTTTCGAGTTTTAATGACGTTTTCTTATATCTATTTTCTCTGCTTGTTAAGACAAACATGTTCTCAGATATTTTGATGGTGTTAGCTAATGTCTAAAAGAGTTTCCAAAATAATGCACATAACATTCAGGTAAATAGTCACTAAGCTTATTTTAACGCAGAGTCATAATATTTACTAAACTTTTGTTCGCCGAAATTGATTTTAAAATAGCAAGAATAATATTGACAGATCATTCTTGTATTTCCATTAATCTTTCAAAATAGCAATCGAGAGGCTGACCTTGTATCATATCCATACCATCAACACGTGCTGGCAATATTTACACTCTCTTCCTCGTTGGGGTTCACATGACAAGGCCTTCATCAAGAAACAAACAATAACACAGATATAAACCTCACATGTCATACCATATGGAATTTTTATCTTGATTTTCAGTCATCATAATTTAATATTAACCACTTCTTCAGTTTCATAGTAGTCACAATGGCCTTCCGGATATATCAATATTTTATACTTTGTCTGCCCTTGCCCTTTTATCCAATTATATATCTATTATACACTGTGGAAAATAATTCAAACAACACTGTTTACTATGTGAATCGCACAGTAGTTGTTTAAACATTTTAAACAAAGTGTAAAAATCTAATACAATAAAATCTAAATTCAAATATTTAATTATAATTCAAGCATGTTTTATTTAGATTTTAAACACTCGTTTAAACTGTTTAAACAACTACTGTGTGATTCACCTAACAGCCTTGTTTAAATTGTTTTTAAAAGTGTATTCATGTTCTGTTGTTATAAAACTAATAACAAATGTGTACATGCTCGTATCAGACGCAAATGGGGGCAGAAATTGGACCTATACAGTGCGTATCAAAAAAAGTTTACACTTTTAAAAAACCCTGTAAAATTATAAATTTGTAATATCCTGAAGATTTTTCCACATTTTAACATTGGTACAGATCCATTTTAAGCAAATGACGATATAACTATCGAAAAATATTTACGCTTGAGTGAGCACCACTTACTTTTGAAAAGTTAGTGAAAAATGATTTGCGCAGAACTTTGAAATAGCTATGCGAATAAAAGTAAACCTTTATCATTAAGAACACGTAGAATTTAGCAAGTAAAATTGATTTTTAGATATCTTTGACCTTTTTTTAACTTCGAAGAGTGCATTGCGCCCCGCCCCACTCCCCCACACACCAATGCCATCAAGACGATATTTGATTTACACTGAGCTGTGATTTACATAAAATGAATTAGGCTTGATTTTTATTTTGTTAATCATTGTCAAGCTTGGGAAAAGTGTGGAGAAACAAGTATTAAATGAAAAATTAGATATCAACCCACTTTACATAACAAAAATTCAGTTATGTCCTCAGATCCAGCTGGCACAAAAAGGGTAAAAGTTGTGCTTACTAAGTGTTGAAATTTCAATTTGGGTGGCAAATTTGTTTAAAAATGCTTGAATGTGTCTGTTTTATCTTAATTGACTGAAAGTGCAAGGGAAATGTAGGAAAAATGTGTCGCAGGGTAAGTTTGATTTCGCCCTTTCCCCTTGACACTGCGTGAAACGAGCATTTCTGCGCAAACAGATTTCTGCGAGCTTTACAAAAATAGACAGTGCTCACTCAAGTGTAACATTCTGTCAAAACTTTTACTTTCATTGGATAGATCAGACCCAAACCCAAGATTATATGTGAAAAAAATACCCACATGTTGCATATTTTTTAATTCCCAGAGCTTTTTCAAAGTGTAAACTTTTTTTTCATACGCACTGTATATTGCCACATGTGCGAAACGTACTTTCAGCGGTCATGAAATACTTGCATCTAACGCAAAAAAATATATTCTATTCGGCCCTACCGTCATCTTTTCCCCATGAATACAAACATGACAAATGCTAGACTTGATGGACTATTCGGCAACATTGACGAAGATGTTTACTGGTGTATTCCAATTTGGTTCTATTTTCGTCTTGAAAGATTCCAATTGTATTTTGACATTTACGACCAAACAGCGTCGCTTACAACTAACACGCTTTTGTAAAGTATTGTTAGTATTGTATGTCCCTCTCTCGGGCGGGGGAGGGGTGTTCATGTTTATACCCTCACGTTTCAGTAATCGTGTAAGTAACAAATTCCAACAAAAGCAAATATACTAGCATGTTTTGACTGAACTGTAGCTAATGAAATGTGGACGATTGTTATGACAAATTCCGTGATGAAAACTTTTAGATTCATGCAATTTTTTGTCATTAAAAAATTGTTTTGTTCAGTGGTGTTCTAGTGAAAGGCTCTTTCCAACCTTTCACATGGGAAAAAAAAATAATTTGAAAGATGATTCCAGCGGAAAATAAGGCTAATGACAAATATTTAGCACGTGTGAAACCAAACTATAACATAATTAGAATCACGAACGCTAATCCAATCCACGATTACAGTAGCAATCATCATTACAATGATGATTCAAGATTCACGTGTGAAAAAGGCCACGAGTAAACTATGGTTTTCAGGGGCGCTGGACGGTGCAACAGGGAGGAAAGGGTAGTCGCCCGCTATATTTTTTTTACGTAGTGAGACAGAAAAATAAAAGGGAAGAAAGAGGAGCGCACAAAAAGAGAGAGCTGTTGCTCGTGCGACTGTATTTTTTCCACAAAAATCATTTTTTTTTATTTTTTGAGGTCTCCCCCTTATTACCATACACTGGCACTACCACGATAAGTTCAAAACAATCGGGAAGATATTCCCACGACATCTTGCTCACGAGTGACGAGGGAAACAATGGATTAAAATAATGGACATAACGGAAGAAAGCATGGGCCTATAAAGCGGAAAATGATAGATCAACATAATCGTCGCTAATTCCTAAACTCTATACTTAGAACAAACTTTCGATAAGTGTTGCCAGAAAGTTCGAAATTGTCCCTGAACCCGGCAACTTCCCTTTTATTATCAAACGCGATATAGCCTGACATTTTAGAACACAATGAGAGGTGTGTCGAATATTTGGATGTGTACTTACATGACCTGTGATAAAAAAAGAGCAAGCAACGAGACATGAATTGCATTGTTATGGTTTGGGTCTCCTCATTTCATGAAACAATCAAAGAAACGTTGGACCTGATCATATGTGTGCAATATTAAAGCCATGTTAATCTCAAACAAGTAGTATTCAAGGATTTTCCAACTAACCCTAAACACTTTGCTGAAGATCGTTGATCCTACAGATCTTGCTAAGAGGGGTCAGTGGCATGGCACCGGAAAGCAAGGGTGCTGGGGGCCCCTAAGATTTTTCTTATACACTATAGGCACCCCGCCCTGGAAATCAGAAATTAAACAGAAATCACCTTCATTTTGAATTTTTTTTTGCTTGTCGGTGAATTGGTCATCATCATGTTCATAGTCGTGAAATCTTCATGAAAATGTGTGTGGGTCTTTTCACATGAGAATCTTGAACCATCATTGTAATGATGATTGCAATTTGTCTTCAGAATCATCGTACCATTCACACGTTCACTCGAAAACTGTGATCTCAATTCGAATCCCTGAGCGAAGGCGGTACTGTGTCATTTGTGACTTGTCAATCAAAGCATTGCATCGCAAATACAACTATAATGGGTGAATGACGATTGTTTTATCGACGGAAGTGGTTGAAAGGTCACGTAAGCTCCGCCCCCTAAAGGATGTTTTGGAGGTCAACCCTTTCAGACGTAAAATTCGAACCGTAATTCGAGTGAAACTTACCTGGAATTCACCTCCGGAGTAGAATTTAAATTGTGATTGTGATTAGCGTTCGTGATTCTAGTTTGGTTTCACACGTGCTAAAATCCGTCATTAGAATTATTTGTTCACTGGAATCATTATTCAAATTACGATTGGTAGTCTTGTACGCATCTTAAGTAGACAGTCGGACCGCTGACGAGGTACATTGTTTTCAAGGGGTGAACCTGATGAAACAATGGTTCCGAGTTCATTTGCTCGGATTCGAACCTAGGAACTCTTCTTTGAATGGGAAATCCTCGCTTGACCGTAGGAAGAAACGGCTAATGTAAACGCGGACGTATTAAGTGCCGGGGCAAGATTTTGAAGATCTTCAATATCTCTCTTTCATTGCTTATATTACTGGCTGCACCCTTCATGTCAATTTTTTTAGCAGCTTCCACAATTGCCTACCTGTTGAATAATCATCTTTGTCTATGTTGTAAGTAAATGTTTACACTAGAAATGTGTATTGTTTACTTATATATCATGACGTAGGACACTAAACGACCTGTAATTGGTTGAAATGGAAAGAAAAAAGGGAGTTTGAAATGAAGCATTTTATCTGAATTTATCTAGACTAAATCATTTTGAAACTGTTTCTAGTGATATTAAGAGTCAGTAACTTGCTCTATTCTTTCAAAGCAATATACAATATAAACACCCCTGAATTCGGTGTTTAAATTGATAATTATTACATCATTAATGCTCTAGACATTGTAGGATCAGGTTCTAGAATACCTTACCACTTACCTCAAAGACATTCAAAGCTAGAAGCTAAGCTATAGCCCACATGTTGCTAAGATAGTCTGCATGGAAAAACGCGGTACTTGCATTGACGAAGGCGTAATCTAAATCTGTACCCCGAGAACCGCGATAGCGAACGTGCAAGAGGACACCCCAGTTATCCATTATAGAATGCGGCGCCATAGTCAATAATATGCTTAAAGACATTGGCTCCGTAGAAAGAATCCTTAGCAGAGGAACCCGTTTTTAATTCCTGAGGCTGTAGAGGTCCCTGGATCATGGTAATGTGGTATGGAAGTAGACCAACCTTCGTTTTTCCACAGTGTAGAGGCCTCCGTGGAACGTCAGTTTTCAAACACCACCATGTTCAAAGAAGTTGGATGATTTCTTAAAAAAAAAACAAATAAAAATAATTATGACATTGATGATAAAAATAGTAACAACCAGGAAAAAGGGTTATCCGACAAATCATACTGCACTCTTATCGTTGGCAGTTTCGCCCTTCTCCATCTCCAACACCACTTCAATAACAAAAACAACACCAACAACCTGTACTCCATACATCCAGGGGCCCGTCTTACAAAAGGTTGCGATTGATCCGATCAATCGCAAGTATAGAAAGCCAGCAAAGTCAATGTATAAAATGCATGTCTGTTCAAATATTTTTGCTAGATATGATGTATATTCCTAAATTCATCGACTTCTTGACAATTTGGTGTGTTCTCCGTTGTTTATAAAGGGCATTTTGCAAATTTCCTGTTGAAATAAATATGACAGTGTTGGATTTCCATAGAGTTACGATTGATTGGATCTATCATAACTGTTTGTAAAACGGGGCCCAGATCACAATTTTGCTAAAAAAAATATTTATTCTTCATTTCATTATTGAGCCCTACATCTGTACATCAATAATATATTATTACATTTGTTTTGTATCTGATATTTATATAAAGCATCGAGATATTAACTACTACATGTGCAGAGTATGCCAAAATCCTTCCCTGCCTCACAGCAGTTGACCTTGATGCCTTCTCCTTTCAGGGCTTAACTGCATGCATCAGTACATCCCCGATGCATCGCATTAATAATGCAGCTCAAAGTGAGTGTTTATCAATTAAGCACCGAACGAGGAAGAACACTGGAGTGTAGAGTAATACTATAATAGTAAGCCTCATTAGGAAGACGTCTGGGACCGGTAACACAAAGCTTAATTATTGTTCAAGGTGCTGATTTCTACGACTGAATGCGTTGACTAATGTGTATGATCAATCGCACCAATCAGCCCCACGTTCAATCGCTAAGCTTTATGTAGCAGGGCCCAGAGTAGACATAACTTTTATTGTGAGAAAATAATGACACAGTTTCACCAATGTAACCGGCTCCATGTCGACCGAAAATATGACATTGGAAATAGCGTAATATCTCCTGGAGATCAGGGGTTGGTTTCTCCAGTGTGCCTGTGGTATTGGGGAAGTTCATGGCCCCGTTGCATAAAAGTTACAATTCCATCCAATGACAACTTGCACGGAATCCTTGTTTTTGATTGGCTGTTGATCAGCGTTACCATGGTAGTTACCAATGGCTGGCAAAGTTACCATGACAGTAATTTTCACGTAATGGGGAACTGATCGTACCATGTGTGCGGTGCTCAGATGACATACGATGGCATGGGGGGTAGGCTTAAAAATGAAAGCTACATTTAAGCGAAATTTACTCGCATTCGACTTGTGAAGCCTGTTCCTATGAGAGGATGTGTCCCCTAAAGACTGTCAGAGCTTGTTTGACAAACTCAGACAATTACTTATGGGAAAATTAATGATAGTACGTGATCACTTCATCCATCATTATGACCATTGTCTTTAATGTCATCTACTCGGAATCCAGACAGAGTTTTGTTGTTGTATTTCCTTTTAATCTAAAACATAGGACGTGATATAGTGTCACGGTCTATCTTATATTCTTTATTGATTTGTTACCGAGAGCCATTCGCGGTTACAACGTTATCATACCGCAATGATCGCGTTGCCGGTAGAGAACCGAGTGCATAAATCGGGGATGGGGTTAATAAGTAGGCAAGGTGTCTACTTGTCAGTCCAGTGTGGGACTTTTTTGTGAAATGATGTTCAATGAATTATTAAATACAAATGATTACTTTCAGCATAATATCCAATATCAATTGCCGTTGTCTTGTCCCCAGAACTGATCTCTATCTCTTCGGCACAGTCTTACCAATGTAAATCCTTTTTATATTAATAACAAAACTCAAATTGGGTTTTAGGAATTGGTCAGAACGAATCCAAATGAATAATATGATGGAAATTAAGTGAATTAGTAAAATGTAATTTTTAAGTGAATTTCGAAGGGTAAGGAGACTTAGGACTAATCTTCACATCTTTTGTATCTGTATCCTCTCCTGTCAGTACCATGTCCAATGGCGTGGGTGACATGGCCCTGGAAGATGGGATCTACGCCTTATTCACCTTAGGCAGTACCCCCAGGTTTACTGGAAAGTGTATAAGAATGAAAAAAATGTAATAAAAAAGACTTCATATTTTTGTGAAACCTCTTTTCTTTTTTTTGTTGGCTTGTCAAATTTTTTGAAGCCAAATTGACTTCCGTTTTGAAGTGAAAACCCTTTTTTTCTTTTAAAATTTACATCAGCATCCCCAGAAAAAAAAATCGTTCCCATGGCCGTGGTAGGCGAGTGTCGTTCTAGGTCAGTCCTTCTAATTAGTCTCGTTCTCAAAAGTTAATAAGAAAACAGAGAGTAATTATTTCAAGGAAATTAAGAAAAATAATTTTGATATAGTTCCAACTACGAATAGTGTGTACAGTTCGATTTTTCAATCACTATAATGGTCGGAAATTTGTCATATTTTGCCATATAGGTCATATGCATGTGCAAATGATACTGCCGATTTAGTAGTGTTTATCAATTATTAACCTATATTTTTTTTTACTTATTTCATTTCATTTATTGGTTTTGCAACATTTTTCATAACAAAATTCTGGACAAGAAAATACATATCTGAAATTTGACATCAAGATAATGAACAATAGTTTTGTATATAAAATCATGAAATATATCTTATAAGATGTCTATAAAAGACATCTTCTCTCTTTTTATGATGCCTAATTGTAAATACGTTTCATTGTTGTTATTATTTATATCCCTTTCTTTTCTCAGTTTAATGGTCATCAATAATATACATTGCAGAGAGTTCTATACCGGCTTTTCTGTGGATTTAATACTTGGACCGTTGTTTGGCGCTAACCGCAGGTGAAACTGTTCACCCGTCGGGAGCGGCTGCATATTTCTATGGTGGTGTGTGGATCGCACGTGTGACTGTTGCTACGTCGGGTGTCTTAGTATGCTTGACGTGCTAGCGGCTTTTGCGTGCAGTCTGCATTCTGCCTGGTATGTGCATTGGCTCCCGGCGGGTGGATGGAGACACTATGTCCGGGCGTTGTCCATTGCAAAGCCTGTATACATGTAATAATGATTGTTGTGCGTTTTGGTGCATCCAATTCATCAAGCCTCATTGGCTTTTACGGATGCACCCTTTCCATTATTTTTTATTATACCTTGTACTTTATTATTTGTATGCTATGTATATTACATTTCCTATTTTGTATCGTTTTAATCGATTTGATATTTCCATTTTTACTTGTATATATATATGTATTTTAATGGAAATGAATAAATGAAAATGAAAATGAAAAAAAAAATCTTACATAAATGAAAAATATTAAGTGGTATTTTTTGTTACACAATAAATAGGATGGTTGCAAGGGTCATCACAAAAGCAAAGCTTATATTACCGTCTATTCATTATAAATTTTACATGATGAGCTATTTGTGCAAGTTTTAAATGATGTATGTTATATGTATATCAAAATTATGATAAAAGTTTTGCAAACTGACTCCTCGTATATATACTTGTACATAACTTTATGAAAAATTCGGCGATACGAGTCGCCGTTCTTCACGAACCCCTTTTCGTTGTTTCTTGAAAATGGGTTCACATTCTTTTTCAAATCTCACCAATTAATCCTTTTTCCACTCTAGCTTGATTAAACATCTCTTTTGGGAGAAACCATCAGTTCATTGAATAGTCACCTTCCGTCAAAGAAACCCAATTTACAACTCGTAACTGAAAGTTAACAAATACATCGTCATCATCGATGCCAAAATGTAACGGTGTGGTGCAGTGGCCTAGTGGTCTAAGACGTCTGGCTATACATGGAAAGTCCGGGGTTCGATCCCTGGCCGCGGCACCTATGCCCCTGAGCAAAGCAGTTAATATACAAAGCTCTTTTATCTTGCTTTCAAATAAATGGAAATGCTATATGCATAAAAAAGAAATCAACGTTTCATTACGATATAGACAAAAATCATAATGATCATGATGAAATGGAATAGATATATTTTTTTCAATGCCAATTCTCTATGCCATATCTACTTTGGGGGAACTTCTAGAGGCAAATCTCCAAGAATTCATGATTTCCCATGATTATGCACTTATTCTACTAGGATCTACTGTGTACGTCACAGTGTATTTTTTTTTACCCTCATCCGATATTTCCTTTCGGGAGATTTGAATTTCATCAATCATTCATTACACACACCGATCCTCCTGAATTGAGAACCCGAACAGTATTTTTTAAGCAACGGATATATATCATTAAACCGCGTAAGGATTGTTCGCTGTATTCCAGATTGCATTTTCTTTCTTCATATTATTCTTCTTGCTCATACCGATTGTTTATTTTGATTATTTCGATGGCGTTCAATGGTCGTTAATATCACATAAACAAACCACACTTTCTTTACGTGTGAAGCACCCCCAAGATCTGAAGTGTCAGGACGTGTTACAGGCATCAGTGTGGGTGATTTCGACTAAATATAAGTCTTTTTGGGGGGTTTGTTTCTTAGGATGACGTCACAGGAACTCGGGATGCGAGGCGAAAAGGGTGCTACCGACAGCAAGCTATAAATAACATGAAAAATACTTGTATAATTAGCTGGCCTAAACCTTAAAATAAAACGGATAATGGTGTTTGCAATTAAGATAATGAATAAACTATTTCGAGCACAGATCCAAGTTATTGAGACAAAGAAAACTACGTTTATTTGTTTCTTGTGTCCATTCCTTAACTGATGGAGTACAGTGCTTGAAAAAAGGACCCCTTATAGAAATAGTTGCCTGTGTTAATTATGGCGTTTGAAGGTTGTAATCAACACTGGTTACAAAGATACTTTTGAAAGGTCGTGGTCTGTTTTTCTGTACCGCTATATGCCTTTGTGGTTTGATGGTGATAAACAGAACTCTGAAATTGAAATGAAAACAGCTTATTTTGTGTGTTTTTTCCACAAAGAAAATGGTTTCATAACGCGGAATTTGACCTTGTTCATCATAAATAAATGAACCTTATAACCTGTACAAGGAGATTGAACAATGATTGATCAAGAGTCTTTTTGACCTTGATGTAGAATTATAGAATTATATAAAATGAAAGTATTAAAGGATAATACTTATTAAGTAACAAATATTTTTCTTAGTGCAGTTGACTCGACTCCATTGAATGTATTTTCTATTTCATTTTTCACGCTGTTTATTTCTTTCAAAATTGGGATAATTTTTTTTTTTTATTCTGTAATTTTCATAGTCATACTGGCTCGTAGCATAGACATTAAGTTTCATAACTAGATCTTCTCTGCGAGAAAGACTCAACAGGAAGTTTCAATGGTTCGTAATTCAACATGAACTTGTCCCCAATAATACAGTTATACAAAACATTTTTATGATCACTAAGAGAAACATATCGAATTATTAGCTCTACTTCTACTCGCAATACGGGGTTGGAATGAGCTGGAACGCCGAAGAAATATATCTGGGCATGCTGGAGTGCATTCTTAATACTGGGTCTCGTTGGGCCTCTCCGATTGTATGTGCTCAATGTTTTAATTTACAAAGTGAATTCAAAATAGGGGAAACACTCTAACTGAATTTGATCGTATTCGTATGGAGACATCTTAGTAGACACATTTTCCCGGCATTTAATGCTCTTTTTATACCATGATCTTATTTCTGAATAATAATGTATTCAAAATTGAAATTAGATCACAAACATCCTTATTCCGACATTGTCTGAAAAAGCCTTCATTTTCATTGCCAAAGCAATCATCAAAATCGATCTCCCCTTTTTCGAATCTGCAAAACATAAGTTTAAATGTGGATTGTGTTTAGTAAAATTGTAATCGTTTTTGTGCCTTGTGAATTTTTCGTGATTTCGTTAGTATATTTGTGTAGTGTACTTTCTTCACCATTGCCGAGTGAGCGCGAACTAAAATTTCAGCAAAGTGGATCGCCATTTCTTTCTAGCCTGAATCACCAAGAATGTATACACGAAACTCAAAGGAATTCCAACCCAACAGGTTGCCGTTTACTAAGTCGTAGAGACATCCCATAATACTCCTTTTCCTCTACTTCTTAATAAACACTACGCAATGTGGCGAGGACATACACACAGTGACTCAGTACACACAACTCCCGTACACACCCACCTGTACACACACACACAACCATGCTCTCCCTCGAAGCACACTGTAAGCCTTATACATCTGTGACAGTTACTGCTATCTGTGGTTCGTGATACACACGCACACCTACCCCACACCCACACGCAGCCCCCTGTTAAGTGTACTCGATGCAAATGAGTATTCAAGTGCCACACACTCTATGGGTACGGCGCACTCACTCAAAGAGGACATGCTTACTGCACATGCAACACGCACGATATTATGCGGAATACTGCATACGCTACGCACAGTATTATGCGGAATACTGAAATCTGTATTAGATGTGTAGTCATTACAGAAATGCATACTAAGTAATGGGATGTAGAAAGTCGGCTTGAAGCAAGGATAGGTCAAAGTCGTACCGTTTTTCTTCTACTAAATTGTTTTAGGACATGACAATATGTCTTCCTGTCATCATTTTTTTCTCATTCGAACGGAAAGGACGAAGTTTACGGCCCTTCTATTTTATCGAAATAATAAAATCATGGCATATATCTCCCCCTCCCATAGAATCCTAAAGCAACCTTGTTGCTTCGAAAATCATGGAAATGTCAATTGATACAGATAGGGAATGTGTCATTACTGTACAGAATATCGGTGAGCTCACATAGCTTTCACCTCTTTTCATGTCTAATTCTTCATTTCTTCATATTGCATGTGGGAAAATCTTTCAGGCTTTTATATTCATCTGATTTCATTCAATTCAAAGTCACTCGGATCGAACAATCTTTGGGTCTTCACATGATCGAAATTTCAAGTTTCGACGGATTTTTTTTATGACTTCACTTTCGAAACTACTTAAAGTTTCGAAACTCGTCTTATTTATACGACAACTCGAATTTTCTACACAGACTGAAACTACGAAATTAATTTTAACTACATAGGTAAAAAAAATCAAGTTTCGTTCGTATCATGGGAACGGAGCTAAGTTTGTATATGCTGTTGAAGATGATAATTTTCTTGGTTTAGATGTGGGTGGGCATTGGTCTGTCCAAACTCTCATAAAAGGTATATTTAGAAATGAGTCATCGATCGTGTCCGTCATTTCTTTTCCTTGTGGGGCTTTATATCTAACAATCAGAGACGAAATACAGGTGCGCAAGAGCAATGCAGCTTTGGTATATAGATCATAATGCCTTTCATAGTGTAGGATAAATGTCCCCAAATAATATCACTTTAAAAAATGGATTAAGCCTTTATTAGTCATAAAAGAAACACTTCAGTGATTAAAAGAAAACAGCTTATATCGGGTATGGATTCATATTGCACAAAAGAAATCGGATCAACTTGGTTATATATGAAAAAATGAAAAGAAAGTATGCAATGTCATTAGTTCCTGGCATATATTAAAAGAAATGAGATGCTAATACACTTTAGCTTTTTAATCTAACGTTTTAAACTGTTAATTTTTCATATTCTTGACATATTTTATTTATCACTATATAATTTTTGCTTTTATAGAAAATTGGGTGTTTTTACGATGTATATATTGCAATAAATGTTATCTGCAGAAACAATAGCTCTGTGGGAGATACAGGCAAATATTACTCTTATTCATCAAAACCTTAATAGATAAATACATAAGAAATATTGATATGTACATATGCATTACTTTTCAATCAAATCTATAGATATAGATGATGATAATAATGATAACAATAATAATAACAATGATAATAATAATGATAATATTACAGCATTTTTACCCAGGGTAGCCACTATTAATACTATCCCGGTTTTAGCTCGACTACCTCATTGGCGCTCAAGCATTCGGGGAATTTCTTCCTACCGGTTACCAATTAACCTTACCAGGGCTGCGTGCAGCACAATGCCGGTAAATGTCTTGATGAAGGAAAACATATCGTGGCTCGGCTGGGAATCGAACCCACGTCCCTCAGATTGAAAGACGAAGTTATAACCACTAGACCACAAAGCCCATCTAACATATTTGAACACCAATTGTCAACGATCAATAAAGGCCTATTTTAGACACCCGCACAACTCCACAATGCATATTACTAACAGCATCTAGCCAAACGACTACATAATGACTTTGCAAGTTGTATTTTTAAACAGTTTAACTCATAGCCTCCTGGAACTTAGTGGTCCATTACAAACAATGTAGGCATTTCTGATGCCAATAGTCAACATAAGGAAAACGTAGTCTGAATATGTTTTTTTTTTTAGGGATAAAGCTTTTTCATTTTTCTAATCTTAAAATAGGTGGACGTGCACTTTAAAACCCCCTGTTCATTTATTTCTCTGTTCAAGATCAGAGTGGATATTCTATTATTAATTATCATCATCGTTATCATCATCAACATCATCATCGTTATCAACATCATCATCATTATTATCATCATTAAGAATGAAAGCACAGCTATAGAACTCATGATTTTTAAACTAAATAACGTATAAGTGCAATCACTTGACAAAATCGATGGAGAAACAAATTCTGCGGGTGTTCTTCATTGTGATTAAATTATGAGTGGACATGAGAATAAAAAAATGATTTATCATCACTATTGCATCATAAATTTTGACATGCATCCATTATTCTATGGAATTCTATTTATTGCCGACACCTTTATGGGGAATCAGAAGGACAAAATTATCTACAAATAAATAAATCAGCATCATTCTAAAGTGATGACATGTTAACCATCTGCTAGATATCATTTCCCAGAGTCCCTGAATAGAAGAAGAAAAGAAGATCTGTGAGATCATTGAGGAAGATGATTTATAAGGACTCATCAATTCAAGAATATAGAAGCGAACCAGAATGGTTATTAATGTCTTTGCCGATTCCGATGTGTTCCAATTCCATGGCAATGCCATGGTAACTTCGTGATGTCGATGAAATCATAGAATAAGTAGGCCTATGTCTCATCCTTGGGAAGAAGACGTGTAATCAGGAGAAGAAGTAATGGCGGTCCTGACTGTGGTAAGAGTACTTACCACGGCAATCCAACCATGATTTACCAAAATAAACATTAGGTATTTTAATTGAAGATATCGCAAGGACTCGGTGCTGTTTTTATGTAGAACATATTGACATTTCATATCATATTCCAAAGGGACAATTCTGTTATCACTGTCACAATTATTTATACAATATTGAACATATATGCATCTTGTCTGTGGGATGGGTGTTCAAGGACTGTAGGAGGGGCGGGGTAGTGTATTTTGCAGGGGTATGTGTGTGTGGGGAGGGTTGTGCGTGCGTGTTTACTCAAGTTGGACTATTTTCATATATGGAATTTGAAGATTTATAAGAATTTAAGATTTCGAAATATCTGAAACCATATGTTATACTTGTGGGAACTTTTACCACCCACATGGCAATAACATTTCTTAGAGTTCTTTATTACTATTTCTTATAACAGACCTATACATTTGTATTGGCGAATAATGTATTTTCATTTTTTTACATGAATTAAATAAATGGAACCAAATAACCCATTTCATTATGTATTCAGAATGCATTGCAATTGCTTTGCTGAATGTAAGTTATCATGATGTTTTCCATTCATATTTACCATGAATCTCTTTTCTACTAGCGTAATAAAAAAGCTGATTTTGCATTTTAACGTAAAACCAGCGATGGCTGGTGGAACCGATACTGACTACCAAGGAAAGGAACACGTGAATTGTTACCAAGTTGCAAATTTGAAGTAATTTTCGAAGGTTTGATTGCTTGTACTTCAAACCTGAAAGGTGGCTTCCATAATTGGTGAAGTTGAGCATATGGTGGCATACTATGCTTTGCTTATATTTTGCATTATTAACGCTTAGTTTGATTCTAAAGAACATTGTCAAATAGACATTCATCAAGTTTCATGAAAACGAATAAAGTAGGTGTGGATATCTAAAGAGGAAGTTTGCATTGTGTGCTTCGTGACATAGTGATGTTCTCTAAAATCATGGCTGTTCGCTGCGATTGGGGGGGGGCAGGGGGATGTTACCCCCCCCCATAAAAAAAATTCTTTCATTCTCTCGCTTTCGATTTTTTTCCAAAAACTTTTCTACGTACGGTCATGTTTAAAACTATTGCTGACTAAAGTTAAGGTTGATATCGCTATCGTCACTATAATTATGTACCTACCGTGTCAAGCTTATTTTAACCCTTTGTGTCGGGGTGATTTGGAAAGCTTTGCTTTGTAGATAAGGAAATATAATAAGGAAAGGAAACAATGGAAGTTATATACCTTCTTATACAGATTGTGTCCTGAAATGCATGTTTTTCTCCCACTTTCTCCCTTTTCCTCCCTCATCTTCATTTGTTATAGGTCCATGTTTTTATTGATTTTTTTTCTCGTAATTACTTTTTACTAGCCATCTGATCTCCCTCTTCCTCTCTGTCTCACTCATTCATTGACCCCCTTTAACTCTCTTCATTGCCCCCCCCCCTCTCTCTCTCTCCATCACTTTCCCGATCCCACCATCCCTATCCTAATGACAACTTTCACAGACCTTGCACTTTTTCGTCACCCTTTAAATAAATCTCGGAACCTTATGAAAACATCAATCTGTTCGAGCCATGGGCTTTGGCACCGTCATCATTAACATGATTAACAGGTGGCCTTTCTACATCAGCCAAGGATTTCAAGGTGTGACTCTGCCAGTCCCTTCGTTCCGATTACCTTCCCCTGGTAGAAACTTCAGCATCTATAAGGTTATTCATATTTCCAATAAATAGAAAAAACGTTTGATCATTTCAATCAAAATGGTTTAGGTTCATCAATGATATAGCCTTGATAGCGCTAGTGAGGAATTGTAACTCAGTTCCGAAGGATGCATTTTTTTTTCAGTTAACCTTTTCCCAGCATGTCGAATAAGTGATACCTTTGATAACAGTATTCGTGAGGGGATGTAAAAGGTGTGTGGGTGGGTGGTGGGTGTATGCGAAGGTGCACGAATAGATGATGAGGATCTGAAGATGTGCATAAAGGCATTGTATTCTATACACAATGCTTGGAATGGCAATTTCGCTTAGGATACCTTTAACTGGATGTTCTGAAGATGATTTGGAGAAGGTCTCTTATTTGATGGCATTTGCTATATTAACAAACACAAATAAAAACTTATTCTACTGTTGATCGTCTGTCTCGTAGTTAAAATCTGAAATGAACAGGCGCTGCAAATAAGTAGAATCACAAGACGTAAATCACTATGTCCATCAAGTGACAATTTGGTCAGTTCTCCCAAACTCAATCTTAAACATGCTAACAAGTTTTATCTACCTGTATAACCATGATAAGTATATCATTAAGAAAATACGCTACCTGTCTGTTTGATCTCTTTAAGATAAAAAAGGATGCATTTGATTTTTATCTCAGATGTCATCGAAGATCAAATATGCTTGTAAAATGGCATTTGCACATTCTTGAGACTCTTTTAATTGATAGGTTGTTTGCGATAATTTGACAATATGTTGAGACTTATGTTTCACGCCTTCCCCTCCCCTCTCTCTGTCTTTTGACCTTTCTCTTTTCTTTCTTTCTTTCTCTCTTTCTCTCTTTCTTTCTTTCTTTCTCTCTCTCTCTCTCTAAGTCTTTGTTTTCCCCTGTCATGCATGTTCCCTCTCCCTTCCTCTCTCTGTCTCCTTCCCAATCTTCTCTAAATAACCAATGATGAAGCCCACACACTCTTCGACGGTGCTCTTTACCTGCCGTTTCTGCCTATTTCTTATACAACAGGACGAATGGGATGCGTTATCCTCGATTTAATGTGACCTTTGCAAACATCCGCTAGTCATGTAGGCTCGTCAGCCGGTACAAAGCCGGTACGGTTACGCGGGGACCCTTCTCCAGCTGCGGCCCCGGGAAAGGCTTTATTATAATGCATGCTTTTATCAATACTCTCCCGGCGTTAGCTAAGGTAGATATTAAAGTAGTCTAGGGGAGGGTACAGCAATGCTCCACTAAGAGGCGAATAGATTAATATGGGGGAATATATTTTGTATAGCGATGACTCGCTGAAGAAAGATAAAGTAGAGAGATACGAAATATCTACATTCGAAAAAATGAAGAGCAGAAACAAAAATTAGTAATTAAGACGAATAGATCAAATAGGTTGGAGTAAAGATTGATAGTAGGTAAAGGGAAGAGGGAGTGAGAGAGAGGGAGGGGGAGATGTTGAGATAGAAAAGGGAGACAAAGAAAAACATTTCATTTAATTTTCAGACTCAATTTGTAGACTCTTGGTAGATGCACAATCTAATTTTTAATCTTTTTATTTTGGTTTTTATAAAAATGAGACATTATGAGAGAAGCGTGTTAAGCATATTGAATCGAAGCTAATTTTGGACAACACAAACATATAAAGGCTCATGTATATATTCTCTCTTTCCGGCTTATAGGTCTCGTTTGAACATTTCTATGGGATAATTGTGCATAATATTCCTATAATGAGGTATTTTTTGCTCCGAGTAGTTACTGAAGCATACTTGCTCAAGGAAACCGGAATTTGATCGAATCTGCCTTCTAAAAGTATGTCTATTAAGCAGGATTCCTTAGTTTTGTAAACAGGAAGTCTGGAGAATAGGAAAAAAATGAACAGAGAACATAGTCTTTTTTCCTATTCATTAATTCTGGTTTATTTAGTCACGTTTTACCAATTGTTGTTGCATCTTTATAAACCGTACACTCTGAAAAATGAAATGCTGAACCATCATTCGAAAGGTTGGTGTAGTGATAACCTTTTCTGAATGTTGCATTTACCTCTTTAAGTTGTTCGATTGAGCTTTATTCAAGGTTGAATATAGAATTTGAAAAAGGTTAACACTCCTTCAACCTTTAACATTTCCCTTTTAGAATGTAAGAGTGATTGATATGTTCTGTTATAGGCACTGTTTACGGAATATCGGAGTAAAGTAGCATTTTCGCAGAAACATAAAAGTAACAGACATTCAATCTTCACATAATTTAATTTATCGCAAGTTTCTTGCAACGCCCCATTAGAATTGGTCTAGTTAGTTGTCGTTTTGTTTCAAAATACTCACATGACTTTTTTATAATCCGATAAATTTCTCATCACAGGTCACACTTTTCATGATTTCATGCTTTTGATTACCTTTTAAATTCTTTACCAAGGCGACCAGATTCCAGGGATTGTTCTATGAACAATCATTACCCGAATGGGTACTTACCAACCGGAATGATTATGCTTTCATTACAATGGGAGCTTGAGGAATAGGTCAGCACTGCTCAAAATATGGGTCGTACCATATACAACATCGGCAACCGTTGCCATGACAATATGGCATAACATTTTACGGACATATGTTTAGCAAAAGTACATGTTTGTCGCTAGTTCGTAGAGCCTTTCCAGTCAACTTGACTGATGACTAATATGATTAAAAGCCACTATATCTACCCATGACCCTTCTAGCCACTGCACCTTGCATTGAGGCGCCCTTGAAATCAATACCGGTTTCTCTCCATCATCCATAGAGGCATCAGCATTATGATTAGTCTAAACAGGGACGTCCTTGGTCTAAGCTAGCTTCTTTAGCGGGTTAGAGTATATTGAGTGAGGAATGGACGAGGACTAAAGCTCGATGAAATATTGGCAGTGACCTTGTTCAGGGATTGAACTGTATTTGTTTCTCGTCGTTACTCACGCTTTAGGCATTATAATCATCTCTCAATCTCATTTAGTAGAAAGCATACATGAGATAGAAACGTGCGAAGTAAAGGAGCCTATAATAAGAAAGAAAATGGGACCAAAGACCCCCCCCCCCCGTTTTCTCAGAATTATTATGTTAAGTTTACCCAAACACGGAATTTTATGTATTAAAATCTTTACCTCTTAGTTGTCATAATTTTCCTATATATAACTGCATTTTGATCACAAAATAAAGACACAAATTCTAAACACCTCGTTGCAAATTGAACAGAATGAAAATTACAGAAAATGAATAATCTAATTTCGTTTTTTTTTTGTCTACGCAGATGTGGTCGTGTCCTGTTTGTGATTGCTGTGTTCTTGATGGTATATATCCATTGTTACATATTGTTTTTTTTTCTTCATTGAAACGAGTGCTCTTATTATTTTTACCATTGTCCTATTTGACTAGAGAAGGTTCAGAGAAAATCATGACAAATTGCATTTAATCAATTTTATTGAAAATAAAAAATATGAGAGAAGCCATATAAATCAAGGTTCATTAAAATTAGTGACTAAATAAGAGAGTTATGGATGTTTAAAATTCTTGTGCGTTTTGAGGGATCCTCGAATTGGCAAACCTACTGCAAAATGGCTAATTTTGTGGATAACTCTCCATTCATTTTCATTTTTTTAAAAAGATATTCCCCCGTTATATTTTAAATTATTTTCTATGTTGTATACTTGAATTGAGTTGAGTTAAAAATGAAATAAACCAATCTTGAAACAGATGAAACTTTGATAGCATAGTGCCCTCTTTTGAGCTAAACATATGCCATGTTGAAATATATTTCACACAACGTTTGTTGAGGTCAGAACAATATGTAGGGTAAAGGGAAAAATCTGAAAATCTGTGATCTTCGTTACACCTACATGTATCTCCAAAATTGTATTCTTTACCATCATAAAAGAGAAGAAGCAGTGGTTGATCTAGGTAGGGGCACATCCGTCTTGTGCCCCTCCAGGACCATTTCTTCTTTTTTCTTGTGATATTTCTCCTGGAAGAAGATATCACATGAAGAGAGGTGTGTATGAAAAGGAAACCCCTTTGGTTTGATAGACAATCTACTCCTCCCCAACAGCCACTCTGGGACTGACAGACGATGCTGGAAGGGCTTTATCACTGTCGTGTAGATACATTGATGTCATTTTTTTAATGCAGGAACGTGACCACCTGACATGTTAAGGCGGAGCGTTGTTGGTATACATGGCGGTCACTCCATCACCCCCAACACGCGCTAATGATAGGAGCTCATGGTGTGATGTGTGCGTGTGTGCTTAGGAGGTTGGGTGTGTGTGTGGGTGTGCGTGTGCCTGTGTGTGGTTGTGAGAGTGTGCAAAGACGCGCGTTCGGCGGTGCGTGTGGGTGTGAGGGTGTGTTTTTGTGTGTGAGTTAGGAAGGATGTGTGCATGTGCGAAAAATGATCAGAGTTCATGGTGTGATGTGTGTGTGTGTGCTTAGGAGGTTGGGTGAGTGTGTTGTTGTGAGAGTGTGAAAAGACGTGCGTTCGGCGGTGCGTGAGGGTGTGTTTTTGTGTGTGAGTTGAGAAGGATGTGTGCGTGTGCGCTAATGATCGGAGTTAATGGTGTGATGTGTGTGTGTGCTTAGGAGATTGGGTGTGTGTGCGTGTGCCTGTGTGTGTTGTGACGCGCGCTCGGCGGTGCGTGTTGGTGTGAGGGTGTGTTTTTGGGTGTGAGTTGGGAAGGATGTGTGTGAGAGTGGGGTCGGATGTGGGTATCCGGAGACGTGTGTTTATGAGAATGTGTGGGAAATTCCGTGCGTGTATGCGTATATTCACAGAATCGACGATAGCCAGGTGACCTTGATCGCGGCATGCTATTCAACAGTGGTATTTAGTACAAATGAGATGACTAACTGATGAAATAATAATTTCTCCCAAATTCCACCAATCGTATCACAATTTTGCGCCTATGGTAAATTCACTTGCTGTTTTGGGAAGGCATTAACGTAAATATAATTGTTCTATCAGTTATTTGATGAATATGCTAAACGTAAGATGAAATATTCATATCATGAGAGATTGATGGTTAACTAAATATTTAATCTTCAATAATATTAATTGTAGCTGGAACCTTTGGTTCATGAGAGATTTTTTTTTCGATCATCAAGATGGGTTAGAAAGATTTAATTTCATATAAATTTTGAATTTTATAATGGCATCAGATGATACTTTGTGCATCCAACACGATTTCTTAAGACCGACCTACTAGTTCCACCGCCACCTCGGAAAATTCTTAAGAATAGACTTAAACAATTTTTAGAGGAAGACCAACAATAGCTAGGCGTTGGCTGAAAACACGACAAATCCGATTTATATCAATGTATGGCTTTAAATGTTTTTTTATGTACATTAGGTCATGGCAGAGTAAATAAGGCAAAATTGAAAATAAGAAATACGTTTCTGTTACGATGTATTCATTATAGAGGCCATATCGAGTGAAAATACAAATGAACAATAGGAAATTTGTTGATTAAGGGCAACCAAATGCACGAAATCGTTAATGAAACCATGCATGCATTGATTCATGTGTGTCGATCACGTGGGGGGGATAGGGGATATATCCCCCCCAAAAAAAAAAAATAAGTAAGGTGGATGGCCTGTATTATCATCCCCCAATAATTCAGGGTAGAAAATTATAATAACGATGATGAAAAAATGAAAAGTTTGATCATGATGGTTATAGTGATGATTATAGTATGCCATCAATCAGTTTGTTTCCCTCGCGATTTGTGTATATTGTTATTGAATAATAACATTATTTTACAGGACTTTTAAAGAGATGGGTGGCTCCAGGTTCAAGATGAAAAAGAATGATTTTTTTTTAAACACATGACATAAAAGGGCCCCGACGAATAATAAATTTTGTTGATAGGGTGTTCCATCCCACCAGTGGTGAATAAATTAATTTTAATAAAACATTTAATTCAAAAGGGTGGGAAAATAAACGGGAGTAAAAGGGTGGCAAGATAAACGGGGAAAACCCCATGGACGTAAATTCCAGAGGGGTAGATCTTGAAAAAGTACAAATAACTTTTCTCTGATTTACGCCTCCCCACATCCAAGTGCATGATGTTTGTCCCATTTAATCTACAACCCTTTTGAATATCCCTTCATTTTTGTTATGTGAAATAAGTAAATCACCAGGCATCGCTGCACTGTAAAAAAAATTATTCAATGAAATTGTTCCAACAAATTGCCTTAATTTTTTCAAGTATTTATGAGTTTGGCAGTTTTAATATGACCATATTTTTACAATTTTTTAATAGGTGAAATCAATTAATGGTTTCAGAAAGAATAATCATTCATTCCTTTCTAAAGCGTATCTTCGGATATGAACATCGGATGTTTTTTTTTCATGTTATTCTTGTTATTGTTATTGACTTGAATAACTAAACTTGATTGATTTTTTTCTTATTTTGGGAAAAAAAAATCGCTTTTGAGTTTGGAAAGGGATGACAGTTTTGCATTCTATATGAACACACTCATGCGGTACGTAAATTTCATTATTATATTAGCTGATATTACACACTGATGGTTCAAGAAAATGTTGGAGAAATATCATAACATGACAGTTGAGTTTGATCGTTTTTATGTTTGCTTTTGTTTCATGCACTTATAAAGCATTTAATACATGTTAAAATCCAGGGTTAAAATCGTCTAAGGAATGATGGTAAGCCCGATGGCGCACGAGAAGCGACACAGTTTGTAATTTGTGCTAGCCTTAATTTGTCCGAATCTGCATTTTATCATCATGCATTAAAAAGAAAAAAAGATACTGCCAGTCGGGTTAGATTCAAGAGAGAAGTTGTATACATCATGCTCAATAAACAGATTACTTTGTACATGGTCCAGAATTTTTTGTAATTTGTTTCGTATGAGTTTAGAATTGGCTTACTTGTAACAAAAATTGAATTTTCAAAAAAAAAAATATATAAGTACAGTACACTGCAACAATGAAGGAATTTCTAAGAACACCATGCATATCAACCACTCCCAAATGTCCTAACTTGTGATTTTAGTGGGAGTAATCTTGAAAGATCCACATCCACAAGAACATTTGTGTCAATCATCCCCCAACCAAGAATACCGATCGACACCCATGCAATGATCCAATGTCGACTGACACACCCAAAACATTAAATGAAAAGTTTGGTTGCAAAAATGGAATAGGTCCACTTTGGTCTATTCTGAGAAAAAACGTGTTTTTATTCTCGCTTATTGCAATACTCTTATGAGAAACTAAATTGGCATGATGTACTACCCTATCATGTGAACATGAAATTGGGTATGTATAAAAGAAATCTACCAGGCCCCATGTCACAATTGAAATTGACAGAAGTTGCGTTAAATTGACAAAATTGACAAAGATTGCGCAACATTATGCAAAGTTGACATGCAAGTTTAGGCAACTTTGCATTTGCTTGGGCAACTTTGCATTTGCTTGGGCAACTTTGCGCCATTTCCGGCAATTTTGCGCCCATTTCTGGCAATTTTCCGCAACTTCCGGCAATTTTGCCCAACCTTGCGCCATTTCTGGCAATTTTGCGCAACCTTGCGCCATTTCCAGCAATTTTGCGCAACCTTGCGCCATTTCCGGCAATTTTGCGCAACCTTGCGCCATTTCCGGCAATTTTGCGCCCATTTCTGGCAATTTTCCGCAACTTCCGGCAATTTTGTGCCCATTTCTGACAATTTTCCGCAACTTCCGGCAATTTTGCGCAACTTTGCGCCATGTCCAGCAATTTTACGCAACTTCGCGCCATTTTCCGGCATTTTTGTGCAATTTTGCGCCATTTCGGGCAATTTTGCGCAACTTTGCACCATTTCAGGCAATTTTGTACAACTTTGCGCCATTTCCAGCAATTTTGTGCAACTTAGCACATTTTCAGGAAACTTTGGAAAAGTTTGCACAACTTAAGGGAACTTTGCACAACTTAATGTAATTTAGTGAAACTTGGTGCATCTATGAGAAAGATTTTGAAACTCTGTGCAATATCAAACATTTTTTAGCAATTTTTAGCACCTGCACACAATACAATGCCACTTTGAGCAGGTTTTCAAAATATATATATTGACTTTTGGTGCCTGCTCTCTTTCATTCGTCTCAAAATCTTATCTTGGCATATGATTTCAAATATCAGGACTTTATAATAATACTATTGCATCTTTCCTGTGGTCATGCACTTCTGCCAAACAATCACATAGTTGAACATCATCTTTGAAACTCTGTATTCATACATGTACTTCAGTCACAGAGTATGAGGACACCAAGAATGGTGCAATGTCAGATGTGCATGTATATAAAAGATTTCTTTAAATTTTTTTTATTACTTTTTTAATCCTCTAGCCCTCTATAATATTTTGTTCATATCTAAAGGGATCAAGGAGAAAATATTAACATTCATGTGGTTCCAAAATCTCCGTATATGCAATACGGTAAAGTGGGGGATGATGCTGTGGAACGGATCACCCACCTTTTAAATTCTTTGGGAGATAATTACATGGAACTCTAGCATTAACTAATTAAATATACTATCGCAAATCTAACGATGACATACAATGCCAGGAGTATTTTATGTGGTACTAGTTAACAAAATAAAAAGACCTGCTTGCAAAAATATTTTGTAATGGAAGAAACAATTTATTATACTTAAAAATGTGATGCATGTGATATGACTGCTGGATTTTGTTTACTACCCTTCCTCTAACTGTATTGAACAGTTCGTCGGCATTGTCTCTTAATGACATAAACCAGTTTTGGCAAAATTGATCATGAAGTATAGTGGGGGGGGGGGGGTGTCAGGAAAAAGCATTTATCATAGTGAGATATAACTTCCATAATTACACACATTAAGAAGATTTTTGTGGCACTGAAAATGGAGAATTAAATATTGCTGACTTAGAAGGAACTTTTGTCCTGTGGCCATTTTCACCATTAACACTTGTGTAATAAAACACTCGCCATGAGTCCCTTAAACTATGTGCTTCCTTTAACTTAATCATGGTTAAGAGATTCCCTTAAGGGTACAGGATGCTTTCTTTTTAGCGCAGCTACAAAAAGATAATTTTCATGGTTTAGAATAGGAGATTAATGACAAATAAACCCTGAATGCTTTTCTTGGTCATGGAATACAAGTCGTACATTTTGTACACTTTAAATAATTTCTTAATGTATTGTGGTTTTTCAGTTATGTGTCATTTTATGAAGATGGTCCATTTCAACTCATTTTACATCATAATTGAAGAACCACAAGACCCACAAAATTGTAACTGGATATTTGGATTCAGCATCACACCTGATTTAAAATCTTTACAAATTTCACTATAGCCGATTAGGACTAGCAAGTTACGACGAACGACCAAATCTCCTATGTCAAAAGGTCCTGTAGCCTTAAGTTTACCTCAAATTTAATTTTTTTCCATTGTCTTAAGTTATAATAAGCATATTTAGAGCTGGATTTTGCTGTAAACCCAACTAAAATTATTTGAGTTACTGTTGTAATGGTATGGCCAATTTAGTGCAGCTGAAAATAACAAAATACAAAGGGATTTGAACACTGTAACTGGCTATATCTCAAAATCAACACATCTGACAAATTACTGAATTAATTTGATCACATCACCTATTAATGCCTTTATAACCTAAATAAATAGTACAAATGAGTTATTACTGTAAACAGGTACAGGCATGTGACAAATATTGAAACACTTTTGCATTATATCCTAAATTTTCCAGTAGGGATTAACGCACAAAATCTAGTTTAGATCATTAAATCCCCACTCATGTACTTCAGGGTAGGGAAAACAAAACAAAACAAACAAAAAAACATTCCAAAGCTTGTATGTCCCACAGAATTCAAAACTGGCATTGAACTAGTTGTGAATGACCCCAAAGGTCGAATATTGATTCATATGTAGAGTACAAATGCCACTTTTAGGTGCTTTTGGACATAACTTTTTATTATATATATATATATACAGTGCATCCCAAAAAGAACTATACACTTGAAATGGCTACCAAATAAAGGTAATAAGATTCTTGGGTAAAATGTTTATATTTATATAAAGCTCATATCCTTAACTATCATTATGACACCCAAAATTCTGAAAAAACGCATGCTTCAGTGAGTAATGCCCACTTTTGTAAAGGACACAAAAATTACCCTGCGCAGGAATTCACTATTCATTTTGCACGTGGTTATGAAACGCCATGAAGGAGTCAAAATTAATGATGGAATAAATCAGCAAACAGAGTAAAAAATAAACCAAGAGTTAAAAAAACAATATTATGCAAAAATGTAATATTTTACTGTTTTGTTTTCATATCATTGATTTTTGCCTGTACTTCAATTTATTTTTGTCTTTGTTGGCCGATTGATTCCATCATTAATTTTGACTTATCATGGCGTTCCATAACCAGGTGCAAAATGAATAGTGAATTCCTGCGCAGGGTAATTTTTGTGTCCTATACAAAAGTGGGCATTACTCACTGAAGCATGCGTTATTTTTGGAATTTTTGTATCATATTGATAGTTGAGGATATGAGCTTTATATATTTATAAATTTTTTCCTCAATAATCATATATATTCCTATTTGGTAGCTATTTAAAAAGTGTATAGTTCTTTTTGGGACGCACTGTATATATATATATATATACACCTAATACATAAGATTGTTGTTCACTGGTCATATTTACTATCAATCTCACAAACTTGTCACAGGGAAAAAGTTACTAAGCTGAAATGATAGTGCCCTTTTTCTCTGCCCTAAGTCAAATGATAGAACAATTTTTCCCTGTGCATGTTACCATGGCACACGACACTTATGCTTGAAGGGACAGTTGACACTAGAGATGAGTTCATGACACATCAGTCTATCATCACCAACTTTGCATTGACACGTTGAATGGCGGACTAGAAATTCCATACAGCCAAAGATTTATAAACATTTAACAATTAAATTTGAAGTGGGTATGTGCAGGAATACATTTCAGTAAGTTAAGTTTCATTTACTCATTCCAGAAAAATACAGCAATAAATTTTCTAAATAAAATAAATACTAAATCGTTGTGCGATGAAACACCTGTATATTGCAATCCTTTAATTAGCACTATAATCTGTCGCAATGTCAGTGTGTGCTTTATTGCACACAGCTACAAATTACAAGCGTTCACACAATGCACTTGTGCATAATTATATGCGTGTGTTTAAGGATATCGCCTAGATTCACGCAAATATAACTGTCTTTTATTCCAGATTGGGTGGTTTGCTTCCGTTTGTACGTGATCAAATCCTTAGCAGGTTCAATCAATGTATTCAAATTGAGCACCCAAAGCAGATAAGGTGACACTTGTATGTATTGAAGGTTAAAGATTGTTTTGCTTGCCTGTGTGCTTAGAAAGAAACATTGGGTGCTTCTCCAAACAATGGTCCCACAAACTCTTAAGCAAGTTTGCTTCATCACGTGCATGTTAGCATTTGTAAACTATTCATGGAAGTTGTAGATAAAATGGCGAGACCCTTTCCTCTGTAACAGTTGTCCCACTTTTATGAATAGCCTGTTGGCAAATCTAAGATCCTTGGTCATACTCATCCACATTGTGAGTCACTTCATTGTGCTGCCACTCAATCATTAAATCTGATAAGTTATAAATGGAGTTTTTAAAGACCCATCTCTTGGCTTTCTTGCTAATTAACAGAATGGTGTTTACTGTGAAATACACTAAATGTGTCCATTCTCAACATCATCAAAATTCACACTGATGTTGAATATGCTGATGCCAATTCTTCTTTCCTGAAATCAGTAAGAGTAGCACTTCAAGTTCAAAGGAAGGGAGGGATAGATTTCATGCTCTAATGCTTGCACAGTGACGTCAGTCCATTCAAATTATGTGAACATGACATCACTATGCTTGCTGCACTAAAGCATGAATAATGATAACATGGTGAGGGTAGACACTTTTTGTGTCTGAGTAGATCACATGGTGAGGGTAGACACTGATTTTGGGTGTTTAATAACTACATTTGTTTGATTTTATGTCTATGATTAATACCACTCTCTTGTTTGCTGTTTTCTTTTCAATGATCGAGGGATGAGTGTTTAATAGTTACATTTATAAAATATAAAGTTCAATTTTATGAGTTACACAGCTCTCTGTTAAATGTCCAATTTCAATTGTGACTTTCATTCATTGTTATCTTCTGCTTCACCTTCATTATGTTCTTCACTTGCTTCACCTTCATTATGTTCTTCACTTGCTTCGCCTTCATTATGTTCTTCACCTCCTTCGCCTTCATTATGTTCTTCACTTGCTTCACCTTCATTATGTTCTTCACTTGCTTCACCTTCATTTATGTTCTTCACTTGCTTCACCTTCATTATGTTCTTCACTTGCTTCACCTTCATTATGTTCTTCACTTGCTTCACCTTCATTATGTTCTTCACTTGGTTCGCCTTCATTATGTTCTTCACCTCCTTCGCCTTCATCATGTTCTCCTGGCGTGCCTTTTTCATTCTGCCCTGTTTGTACCTCTCTCTCTCCACCTTCCATATCTTCCACTCCGTCTTCATCAGTAAAATTGTAAATGTCATTCTGATCCTGCAGGTTGCCAGTTACTACTGCAGGCAACTCTGTATATACTGACCTGCATGCTGTATCTGGGCTGCGTATCTGCAATGTGGTAGAAAAATAGATGCGATATTAAAACAGAGTACATTAAAATAAAAGTTTGCCATTGTGACATTTACCTTGCTTCTCCCCATTCCAGAAAATAACAACAAAAACATTTATACCATAAATAGGCCTACATGACACATGTCTCTCCCCCAATAATTCAATTAGCAGTTATTGGGAATAAAACTTGACATTTCAAATGTCATCAATTTCTAGGTGTTTTTGCACACTGGAACCAGCTGCAAGACTTGGAACGAGACATAATTTCAATTATGTTTGTTGTTGTTGTTGGTTTTATTTTCCAATGTTATAAGAATAATGATAAAAATCCGGCCAACCCTATTGGACAACGCTGGATCCGCCCCTGTATAATACTCGGGATGCTTACAATATAATTACTGTTATCAGTGGTAGATATGAACACACCTAACTTATTCTGGGGTCTCCTCCCCCTGACCCGTCCCCACCACTGTGCTTCTTCTGCTTCAGAAATTTTGAAAATGAATAAAACCATAATGTCCATAGGAGAAATCTATAAGAGTATAAGACTGGGCCTCCAAATACACATGAGCAAATAGAACATTGATTCTTGCCAAACGAAATAAGCTAGTGCGGGCATGGTAGCAGTTAACTCATTCGGTACAAAGTGACCACATCTTGTGATTTGGCCCACTGACAGCCTTACATTAGAAGAAAGAGTAAATACCACACAAATGCCCATTTTTATTGTTGCATCAGTACCCTTCGTTCACGGAAAAGGAAAAAAATAACTAAAATCCTAAAGTTGGCAACGTGATAGAAATATCCGAATTGCTCTTTTCCCACGCAAATTGGGGAAAAAAAATAAACTTTTCAAGACATTCCTGAAACCTCAACTTAAAAAGGAAAAAAAAATTGCAGCAAAGCTAAGCAACTAATCAATTGTCACGAATGAGAGTATTCAATGTATATGATAAAGGTTTGTTCTCTTATCGTATCCCATGAAATCCGTTTTGTTTGCCTGCGCTCTTAAAAGCCACTAGAACGTAAAGACATGGGTGGCGTAAAGACATTTTATGGCTTTTTTGCTGAGAACCAGCTCTAAATTTACGCATGTACACGAAAAGGAAATAAAAAAATGTATATACCACGCTAAATAGAACTGGGTCATTTTTTAATCATGCCCCTTTTGGATGTATTGAGTACATTCCTTCAGCGCCTTCATCCCGGGGGGGTTACATATATCTGATAATCATCAAGCATTTTGAAAAGGATGATTATACCTTTGATAACTATGTCTTGCACCAGTCTTCGCACTCATTCAAGATGCCATTTTAAGATCAGCGTTCATAGCTCCACTCAAACAGCATCCCAAATCTTAAGATAGAAGACAATATTTATGATAACAAGACGTTTAATGGCTTTTTTTGCAGAGGACCAGCTCTCAATTTACCCAAGTACACAAAAAGGAAACCAAACAGTGTATTATACCACGCTAAATAGAACTGGGTCATTTTTTAATCATGTCCCTTTTGGATGTATTGAGTACATTCCTTCAGCCCAGGTCAATTTCCTGTATGTCACCGCAAAAGGAATGTATGATAGAAATTAACAGCTGTACTCTCTCAATTAAATATTCTATCAGGAATTGATAATTATCTTCAGATTTGGATTCTTGTCAGATTTGGATTCTTGTACACGAAAATGAAACCAAACAGTGTGTATATACCATGCTAAATAGAACTGGGTCATATTCTCAATCATGCCCCTTTTGGCTGTATCGAGTATATTCCTTCAGCCAAGGTCAATATCCTGTAAGTCTGTTACCGCGAAAGGAATGTATGTTAGAAATTAACACCTGTACTCTCTCAATATAATACTCTATCAGACTATCAGGAATTGTTAATTTCTCAGATTTTGATTTTTTTTAATTTCTAATGTCCCTTTGACCAGAGTGAAATTGTATATGCTACTTTCAAAAACTGAGCTTAGGGCAAGGAACAGAGAATTAAGCGGGATTAAGGATTATGAAGCATGAAATTTCACACAGCTTTTCATAAGGGAAGGTTACATATATCTGATAATCATCAAGCGTTTTGAAAAGGATGATTATACCTTTGATAACTATGTCTTGCACCAGTCTTCGCACTCATTCAAGATGCCATTTTAAGATCAGCGTTCATAGTTCCACTCAAACAGCATCCCAAATCTTAAGATAGAAGACGATATTTATGATAACAAGACATTTAATGGCTTTTTTTGCAGAGGACCAGCTCTCAATTTACCCAAGTACACAAAAAGGAAACCAAACAGTGTATTATACCATGCTAAATAGAACTGGGTCATTTTTTAATCATGTCCCTTTTGGATGTATTGAGTACATTCCTTCAGCCCAGGTCAATTTCCTGTATGTCACCGCGAAAGGAATGTATGATAGAAATTAACAGCTGTACTCTCTCAATTAAATATTCTATCAGGAATTGATAATTATCTTCAGATTTGGATTCTTGTACACGAAAATGAAACCAAACAGTGTGTATATACCATGCTAAATAGAACTGGGTCATATTTTTAATCATGCCCATTTTGGCTGTATCGAGTACATGTATATTCCTTCAGCCAAGGTCAATATCATGTAAGTCTGTTACCGCGAAAGGAATGTATGTTAGAAATTAACACCTGTACTCTCTCAATATAATACTCTATCAGACTATCAAGAATTGTTAATTTCTCAGATTTTGATTTTTTTTAATTTCTAATGTCCCTTTGACCAGAGTGAAATTGTATACGCTATTTTCAAAATCTGAGCTTAGGGCAAGGAACAGAGAATTGTGCGGGATTAAGGATTATGAAGCATGAAATTTCACACAGCTTTTCATAAGGGAAGGTTACATATATCTGATAATAATCAAGCATTTTGAAAAGGATGATTATACCTTTGATAACTATGTCTTGCACCAGTCTTCGCACTCATTCAAGATGCCATTTTAAGATCAGCGTTCATAGCTCCACTCAAACGGCATCCCAAATCTTAAGATAGAAGACAATATTTATGATAACAAGACGTTTAATGGCTTTTTTTGCAGAGGACCAGCTCTCAATTTACCCAAGTACACAAAAAGGAAACCAAACAGTGTATTATACCACGCTAAATAGAACTGGGTCATTTTTGTCCCTTTTGGATGTATTGAGTACATTCCTTCAGCCCAGGTCAATTTCCTGTATGTCACCGCAAAAGGAATGTATGATAGAAATTAACAGCTGTACTCTCTCAATTAAATATTCTATCAGGAATTGATAATTATCTTCAGATTTGGATTCTTGTACACGAAAATGAAACCAGTGTGTATATACCATGCTAAATAGAACTAGGTCATATTCTTAATCATGCCCCTTTTGGCTGTATCGAGTATATTCCTTCAGCCAAGGTCAATATCATGTCTGTTACCGCGAAAGGAATGTATGTTAGAAATTAACACCTGTACTCTCTCAATATAATACTCTATCAGACTATCAGGAATTGTTAATTTCTCAGATTTTGATTTTTTTTAATTTCTAATGTCCCTTTGACCAGAGTGAAATTGTATACGCTATTTTCAAAATCTGAGCTTAGGGCAAGGAACAGAGAATTCTGCGGGATTAAGGATTATGAAGCATGAAATTTCACACAGCTTTTCATAAGGGAAGGTTACTATCTGATAATCATCAAGCGTTTTGAAAAGGATGATTATACCTTTGATAACTATGTCTTGCACCAGTCTTCGCACTCATTCAAGATGCCATTTTAAGATCAGCGTTTATAGCTCCACTCAAACAGCATCCCAAATCTTAAGATAGAAGACGATATTTATGATAACAAGACGTTTAATGGCTTTTTTTGCAGAGGACCAGCTCTCAATTTACCCAAGTACACAAAAAGGAAACCAAACAGTGTATTATACCATGCTAAATAGAACTGGGTCGTTTTTCAATCATGCCCCTTTTGGCTGTATTTGAGTACATTCTTTTAGTCAAGGTCAATTTCCTGTAAGTATGTTACCGCGATTGGAATGTATACATGCCTGTACTCTCTCAATTTAATACTCAATCAGGAATCATTAATTTTTCAAATTTGGATTCTTAAAAAAAAAAACGTCCTTTTGACCCGAGTGAAATTGCATACTTCACTTCTCTAACTTCAAAATCTGAGCTTATAGGCAAAGAACAGAACATAATGGGGGACAGCATTTTAGCAATTAATAAGTCTAATAATTGTTTTTTAAAAATCATTCTTTCTGACCAAACTAAAGGATAAAGAATCATGGAATTACACACCGCTTTCTATATTGGAAGATTACATGTAACTGATGAACATCAAGTATTTTGAAAGGGATGATAATACATGTACCTTTTATCTTCTTGCATACATCTTCGCACTCATTCAAAATCCCATTTTAAGATAAGCGTTTATATACATGTAACTACACTATTACAGTGTCCCAAATTCAAAGAAAAAAAATGATAACAGGATGTTCGCTGTCACATGATATCAAGGCATCAAGAACATCTTTCAAATTCTAACCTGGTCTACTGTAAGACCAACTACAGTAGATAATCACCAGCCCAACAGAATACTGTAGGCCTACAAATGCAATAGGCTAAAGCCTAATTCATCTATGGTCAGTGCTCAAGATAGCCGGTATTGCATCAGTTTGCTCTAGTTTTGAGTATTGCTGTAAAATAGGCTACTACATTTATAGACATATTCAACATCCCAGACCAATTAAATTTAGCCCCTTATACATGTACTTGCCTTAAGCAATCAATGTTGTTTATTTCACATCAAGTACCAATTTAAACTTCCACCCCCCTCTCCATGCTCTATAACATTTAGGCGTCTTTTGATTAGAGTAAACTGTTTATATAACAGTCTGTACTCATTCCACTTTGTGAAAAGACAGTCATTTAGCACTTTCCTTGGAATGATGACATTGATGATGATGATAGCAGTGCTGATGACTTACATGTAGATGTATTTGACAATGATGGTAGCAGTGCTGATGACTTTGACGTATTTGACGACGATGCTAGCAGTGCTGATGACTTAGATGTATTTGACGATGAAGGTAGCAGCGCTGATGACTTCAACGTATTTGACGACGATGGTAGCAGTGCTGATGAATTCGACGTATTTGATGATGGCAGCAGTGCTGATGAATTTGACATATTTGATGATGGTAGCAGTGCTGATGATGACTTTGACGATGATGGTAGCAGTGCTGATGATGACTTTGACTTTGGCGGCGTACAGAATAAAGGGGTGTGTTTTTCAGTCATTTTGGTTTGGATGCAATGGCTGTTATCTTCATTAGCTGGGCTATCAATTTTCATGTGACTCATTTGGGTATCATCCAAATCATTCCCAGCTAATTTTGTTTCTCTCATTGCTGATCTTCTTCTTTTCAAATATGCCCTTCTTGCTTCTTTTCTGTGCTTACCCATGAAGTTGTAAATGGACAGTAACTGCAGGCTATTCAATATGACATCTGGAGATGAAGTAACTAAATCTGTTTTCTCCTTCTCTCAGTTCCATCATCTGTAACAGAAACATTTCTGAAACAGAACATTCACAATTAATAAACTAATTGATGAATGTTCAATTTTCATTAGTTGTTAGACTAGGGTTCCCAAACTTCCCGCTAGCCTTCAACGGCTCCTCTAATCTGTTGCACAACTGTAAAACCCAGTCAGGATATTTGTGTCCCTTAATGCCCCAGAGACATTATGTGTCAGGATGAAACACTGACAATTTCAGGTAGTGTAGGCATGTAAAACTAATTAGCCCCTTTTCAGCCAATGTTCAAAATGAGCAGTTTGAATGAAGTATATACATTATACAATTCACAACATAATTACGACAATTTGATATTCTGGAATATTCAGCCAATTATTCGTATAAAACAAGTGGAATGCCCCTGGCGGAATGGCATAATTATCAACTGAATCAATTCCAAATTTTGATTTGCTTATAAGTTTGAACACAGCTAATTTTTCTTTGAAAATCATGTAAAAGATAGATTGAGTTTTCTTATTGTTCTAATAATAATAATATTTGATAGTTGAATAGCGCACATACCGGTATCCATCATTATGATGCTCAAGGCGCTACAATATTACCCCAGCTAAGCTAGGTGTCATAAGCGCTCACAGCATTGAAGGAATTCATTCCTACACCCATTTACACCTGGGTGGAGAGTTGCAAACGTAGATTCATGTTTTGCCAATGGACATTACTTAGTGCTGCGGTGGGATTTGAACCCTGAACCTCGTGGTTCATAGTCCGGGGAGGTGGGATTGATCCACAACACCTAGATATATTTTCTGTAGAGGTTTTTCTCTGTAAGCAAGTACACCCCAACAAAAAGTGGAATTGTATGAACAAAGAAAACTCAAACAAGCATACATGTTGATTATTTCATCAAAATCGTACGTGAAAGGAGAAAGTTTAGAAAATTTCATATATTTTCACAAATCTGTCGTGCACAACATGGGTGATAGGCAAATGGTCGAGACAGCCAATGATATCACACACTCACTACTTCTTTTGTTTGTTATTATATAAAATATAGAATATATCAATTTTAGCAATTTTGACAATAAGGTTTTTATTGATGTTGCAAAAATTGATTTTCCAAATGTTCAGGGAGGTATCAAACCTAATTGTTTAAAGTTTTATGAGAAAAGAAATATGATATTCCATATTTCTTAAAATAAACTACAAAAGAGATAGTGACGTCATCGGACCCCCTCAATTCTAAACTGACCAGAATGTGGACATATAGGTCTAAGTGTTTTGTGGAATTAAGCAAGACTTTAAACTGTCATAACTTTACCATTTTACATCCTATTTGATGTAATTTTCAGCATTGTCCTTTACATAAAACAGGCCCTTCACCGAGCAGCTCACAGATTCGATCGAAATTTGATGAACTTCGCCAAATTCGCGCATGCGCCCAACAGTGCACGTTCAATCGGCCGATTGAGACTTGTACCTGCGCTGTTGGGCGCATGCGCGAATTTGGCGAAGTTCATCAAATTTCGATCGAATCTGTTTTCTTTGCGCACGCGCCCTTGTCTCTCTCTCAATCGGTAATCTGCCATTTTGTAGGCCCTATACTATAGAATTTTGAAAGATGGAGTGGTACCGCGACAGAACTTACAGTAGAGGCGCATGGCCAATATGGGAGACTCTCTCCAATAGGGGAGACAATCTCCCACATTGGAGACTTGCTTTGTAAAAGGACAAAAGAAACAACACCAACAAAAGCATGATTTTTTCCACCCGAAATTTTGTCTCACTGAGGTCAGAAGCCCATTTGTTTTGTGTGTGATTGACAACAAAAATCCTTATCAAAACAAAAGTAGACGATGAATTTTTAAAGTAGACGGTGAAAAGGGGTAATTTTTCACGAGGAATCTGCTTATCACATTTTTATTTGCCGCCAAGGTAATCCTTTTGCAGCAAATGTAATCAAAGGAAATTGGTCTCCACTATTGGAGACTGTCTCTGAAATTGGATACCCAAATTCTTTACAAAAGTCTCTGATATTGGAGATAATCTCCCACATTGGAGACGGTCTCCAATATTGGCCGTGCGCCGGCCTCTACTGACTTATCGTGTTTTTTTAGGTTCGAGCCTTTGACCCGATGTCTGGATGCTGTCCTTCTTTATCCAGTAGTGTGCATAAACCTCCACGGAGTATCGTCGCACAACAGTTGGTTGTCTATCGGCTAATTAAACGTGTTGCTCGTAGCAAAGCTCGATGAAAATAAGTCCAAAAACGAACGCATATACACTATATACAAATTGTTCCTTAGATTAGTAAGACCATCATCCATATAATACATGTAAGTGCTTAATTTATGTTTCCACCTTTTACTTGACTCGTATTGATAACCATAAATACCCCTGTTACGATCGGAGTGTGAATGAGCGGTCGGAGTGTGAATGAGCGATGGGCTGGGCTCCGGCCCGCGAAGCGGGCCGGAGCTCCCTGGCCTGGGTGTCATAGGGTCTAACTAAAATTATAAAGCCAAGACTCTATACCGGTCTGGGCCCCTAAGGCTGAGATGTAGATCTAGCCCGTTTACAGCCTTTGATGATTAAATAATGTCAAACAAAACTTACCGAAATAAAGTCAATGCAGCTCATTTCAGGTCTCTGATAATGCATTCAAAGCCCAGCTCTAGAATTGTTTCCTGCGATAACTCAGCTCTAGCTAGCGGCGCGCATGTACTGTAGATTCACGTTTGATTGAATTGAGTCAAATACGACATACCGTAATATGGTTGACGGTGAAGACGCACGCATGTACCGGTACTCGAGCAGTTGCGATGCATGTTTAATTGTGCACGATTACGTTAATGCACACGTGCAAAGCTTTGCATTGCAACTTCGCACAAGTGTTTTCAATGGTGCAGCTAGAATTCAAGTTTTAATTCATTTTGGGGAAGGGAGCAGAAAGTGGAATTTTGTGAGAAGTTAATGGAACTTAGTACAATTTTATGTGACTTTGTGAACCTTTGCGCAATTTTGCATAACTTTGTGAAAAGTTAATGTAACTTTGTACAACTTTGCGCAATTTTTTGCAACTTTGTGAGAAGGTCATGCAACTTTGTACAACTTTGCACATTTTTGTGCAACTTCGTGAGAAGTTTATGCAACTTTGTACAACTTTACGCAATTTTTTGCAACTTTGTGAAAAATTTGTACAATTTTGCGCAATTTAGTGCAACTTTGAGAAAAGTTTGTGCAACTTTGTACAATTTTGCGCAATTTAGTGCAACTTTGAGAAAAGTTTGTGCAACTTTGTACAATTTTGCGCAATTTAGTGCAACTTTGAGAAAAGTTTGTGCAACTTTGTACAATTTTGCGCAATTTAGTGCAACTTTGAGAAAAGTTTGTGCAACTTAGTACAATTTTGCGCAATTTAGTGCAACTTTGAGAAAAGTTTGTGCAACTTTGTACAATTTTGCGCAATTTTGTGCAACTTTGTGAAAAGTTTATGCAACTTTGTACAACTTTGCGCAATTTTGAGCAACTTTGTGAAAAGTTTATGCAATTTTGTACAATTTTGTGCAACTTTGGTCAATTTTGTCAATTTTTGGCAACTTTTGTCAATTTCCACTGTGACATGGGGCCTTCTACTTGTATTCATTTTTTTCTATATATTCTTTTAAAAATTATCATTGTGGACCAAGCTTCTTTTGCATGCAATCTGAAATATATCCAATCTATATTGGTTAAAGAAAAAGATTTTCTTTGCCACTTTAATTCACGTTTTCATGTGAATTTCAAATTTTCTTTGTTTTCGTCAGAGCGACTAAACAAATTAGAGGTTTCAGACAAAAAAAAACAACAAGATTTATGAACGATGGACCCATCACCTTTTAACAAATGAGCTTTTCAGAAGAAAATCTGGATTTGTCTAGTCCAGATTGAAATAAATTATTTTGTTTTTCTGATCTTTCTCCGTTCTATGCGGGTGTCATGGGTGAAAAATTGTAGAGTCACATATTTTGATTATTGATTATCATTTTTTTAATTGCCACTGGAACAACACAGTGAATCACCACGGCATGAAATTGATTGAATTATGAATCGGTGCATCACGTTTCGGCCCTGCTATTGCGTCCAAGTTAGGCTCGTAATTAGTCAGCGTTAATCAGCGAGAAACCATTGTTACGTAATCACTGTCAGGTACGTGTTTGCCTCTACAGATGGACATATGCGTGTAGCCTTGGAATGCTTTCAAATCGATCGTGTTGATTGCGATGTAATGTTATTCATTCTTGATTGTCTGAATGTACATGAATGTATGTACATGTAAATGGCGTCATAGTACCATGAATGAACTAATGCTAAAAGAAAATCTCGTGAGATTTTGCGAGACTCGCGAATCAGCGCACTCTGGTTATTTGTGTTTGAAATTAATCTGTTTTTCAGGATTTGCGAAATTTTTTGATCTCCACCACAAAAATACAAATTACAGAAATCAATTAAATTATGATTACAAAATCCATTAATAATTATTGTACAATAGCATAATCTAATAACAAAATAATTACAAATGTGAATGGAAAGGAAGGGATCCACTAAGAAGCACTGCATGTGAAAATTAAAAGTTATAGTGATACTTTTATGTATTTATTAAAATAAATTACATTTGAATGGCCAAATCAATGATCCCCGTCATAAAACAATATTAGTTCAGAGGAGGCGCGAAAGCTCAGTCGGTACAGCAGGGGGTTCGTATTCCAGTGACCCTGCATGGTTCAATACGCCAGCGTCCTTTACTAGGGAATGTAAATCCTCATTACCAGGTCCCTCGGTGGAAACCTGAAGCCGTCAGTCGTTTGGTTGCAGGCATTCATGCTTTCTTAGCAATCAGTTTTTATAAAATCACTTCCATTGCATAATTAAAAGAGAATGGCCGACTCCTAATGATAAACAGTACTTCAATCTCAACATGAAACACGCAAGATATTATTATGCTTTTCACACTGCACTTTTTTTCCTTAACCCCGGGAAATTGGTGGGGCTAAGGAGGGGGGGGGGGGTCTTAGCCCCACCAATTTCCCGGGGTTAAGCTTAGCCCATTTCATTAATGACACTGTTATAGTAAAAATTAAAATAATGAAAGTGCATCGATTACGTAGAATTAAAGGCGTGATGAAACAAAAGATTTTTTTTCAAAAAAAAAGAATTTGGAAGTGTGAGGGCATATTGTATCATTTTTTTACTTGATTTGGTTATAATCTATCAATTCTCCAATTGTATATGTTTCAAAACAAGTGTGCATAGACACGTGAGAAAGTAAGTAAAATAAATAAAACCGAATTAGGAATAACTACATCAACGTGATTGAACATTCACTAAAATTTGTGGAAAGAGTGTCTTAAGCTATTCTGGTTTAATGGCCACAAACTCTAAAAACTTTTAGGCTGTGAATGATAACCTTCATTTAGTGGAAGTACCATAATATATCAAATCGCACTGGAGTTAGGGCATCTGCGCTCACATTTTAAGCATTTTTTTTTTCGCACGTACACATATTGGAATCTTTGGAAAGGTTATTCCCGTTATCCAGACAACAAATCTTTACCGTTAACTACACCCGTCGCCCTGGTAACGGACTTACTTGGTTGTTCTCCAAGTATAGACAAATCGGCGACTCCCATCCCTTGAAGATAGGTACATAACAGGAAATAAACATCTAAGAAGACGTCATGATAATATCTTTCTTGGTAATAGTCATGTAATATGCTTTTCACACTGCACTTTTTGTCCTAAATTGGTGGGGCTAAGGGGGGGGGTCTTAGCCCCACCAATTTCCCGGATTAAGCTTAGCCCACTTCGTTTTCACACTACGTTTTAGCAAAGTGGGCTAGCACGATAAATAGTACGGTACTATCTGGCCCTGCAAAAAAAAGCAGGGTTAGCCGGCTTATTGTGGTGCTAGCACCACAATTGCGGTGCTAAGAGATGCAGTGTGAAAACGAAACAGGGCTAAGGAAAGTGGGGCTAAGCATTAGCCAATCACAAAAGTCGAATTGCACGTTAATCACGCTCTGTATGGTAAGATCATCAATATTCATGAGCTGAGGGATAGTCCAGGGTTAAGGCATTAACTACAGTTGAGCAGATAGTATGGGGTTAAAAAAAATAGTGTGAATCGAAAAAAAAGATAGTATGGGGTTATTAGTCCGGGGTTAAGGATAGTATGGGGTTAAGGAACTGTAGTGTGAAAAGTATATAAGTTTTGTTCACCCGTATTTCGCCAAAAAAAGGCTTTATTCTTCAATCAGCCTAATGGCAAAGATTTGTGAGTGTGGAGGAAAATCATTCTATTTTCGGGGCGGGGACAGGCATAGAGAAAATTCAACAGTGATTTTTTTTCCATTTGGTAGATACAGTCACACTTCTATAGTTCATTCGTCTGACTTACATCAAAGGTTATTTGATGGAAAGTAGTTTTCATTCATTGTCCCCGAAGACCGATGGATACGTGGATGAGGTAACTTCGTAAGAAAAATAAAGATTAATTTGTCCATAAAAGCAATAAAATCAATAATAATGATATAAATTTCATCTTCATTATTGTTATTGCAATAGTGGTATACAAATGACCCTATTGTACGCACTGGGTACCTTATGAACAATCGTAATGTTCCCCCTTTTTCAATTGCACCTGGACTCCGTAACGCAAAGGTTTGGGATGAATTGCAAATATGAAAGAACTCCACTGATTGGTCCCTGGTCAGTATTTTGAACCTAATGCGCGTGTAACATTGATATTGATTAGTCAGTTCATTGAGCGATTGGTCGCTAATCTTTGTGTTACGGAGCCCTGATGTGTAAAATTAATGCTAGAATATTCTATTCTTCTCAAAACATAGTAGTTCTTTACTTACATGTATAATATCTTACATTAATCTCTCTCTCTCTCTCTGGAGTTGCGAACAAACAGATGAATAAGAATGATTCTCTTACAATTCTTCCTTTATGTAACATGCCATTAAGATGTGTTTAATATTGTTACTTGATAAGCGATCATCATCTTTAGCGGCCAATAAAGAAAAACACTCTGAAAATAGTTGGGCAAATATCGCCAAACTTTTAACAAACTCTGGGCAACATACTGTCCACACAACTATTGGTTAAAATCTGACCCAATTTGGTACTAAATATCTAATAATTCGGTAATAGATTTGCTCAATTGGATAATAATTGCCAGAATATATATATATATATATATATATATATATATATATATACATATATATATAATTATACCTTTTTTTTCTTACCAACATACATTACCAAACACTGTGGACAATGGACAGTTAGTACCAGCCATGAGCAAATTTTCCTGTCAGTGAAAAATAAATGACTGGTCATGTGATTGATTTCAGCCAATCACCTGATTAGGATCCCAATTACCATTTTGTAAAAATGAAGATGTTGGCTTCTAATGTTTCTAATTATCCATTTATTTTCATGCACATATACGTGAAAACATACAAAGTACAGAAACGGAAAAAAATCCAAGCCAACATTTGACAAACCAATATTACTTACATGCAAAGAGGTACAATAAAGTAAAAAACGGTATTTAAAAACACTAAATTTGTTATGAAGACTAATTTGAAAGATGAGAAATGACATTGTGATGTCATAGTTTTTTCAGTAACAAGTTAAACTGTTGGAACAATGAATTGTCGTGGCTTGAAAGTTAAGATGCGGAAGTAAGTTGTGTAGTCTTATCTATTCATTTATCACTCTGAAAATAGCTTAACACATTGAAATAGACTCATTCTTTTTTAACATTATATTTTTTATCATATATTAAGATTTTTTCACGATAATTGTGTGGTCTTATCAAAACCGCCCCCATTTAATGCGGTTACTAAAAATAAATTGTTTGTATGGGATTGAAAGACTTTGTAAAAACCACTTAATTTTATAATCAGTACAAGCGCAAATTAATTGATCGTTCAATTAAGCCGTCTAAAGATCTTCCCGATGTCGGTGAGTCTACCACAAATTACAATCATGATAAAAACCAAGATGCGCATGATTCTGACAAAACATGTATTGTGTGTGTTGGTATTTTAACGGCTTTTTACTTTTTTTCATTTCTTTAAATTAACGGCATATTCATGATATTGCCCGCATTATGATGCATTTTACATTAAAGTACTAAACTGCTATCCTAACCACTCGCTTCTATGCTAATGGCGCAATTTCCCGCAACCACTTTCGGTAGGGATGAAGTATGTACTTACAGCTTTTGCAACCGGTGAGCATACGGGGAATGGAGAGAAGAAGAGCGATGCGGAGAAGTCCGGATGAACGTAATGCTTGTCACCTAGCAACGAATCCCAGGTTGCTAGGCAACGGCAGCTGCCAGACGAGTACCTAGATTGGGTGACAGTGACGGGTGTTGAGAGGAAGAAGGGCAGTGGGGTAAAAGGAAAGGGTGGAGAGATGGAATACAAAATAAAAAAGAGGTATGTAGAAGGACCAAGGACAGAAAGTTAAAGCTCACGATGACGATCTCCTGCGTTCATTCTAGTAAAAGAAGTTACTTTATTGTTTTCCGATATATTTTCTTGTACTTGAAATAAACTCATTCGTATATAAAAATGTGTTTATGTATGTTTTTTCGTTAATGTCTTATGCTTCTTTTTGTTGGGTGTGTGTGTTCACGTCTTGAACTCAAGAATGAATTCAATCAATCAAGCATTGTTTATGTTATCACTGTATATAATTTTATAAAACGAAATTTTAAGGTCAGGTGAATGAAATCAATTAATTCGAATTCAATTGGTAAATTAATCAATCAATAATTGAATAAGAATCAATAAAGGGTCTGTATTTCATTTCATTGTGTAAAAAAGTGAATTGGAAATGTTCGAAGAGGGAGAAAAGACTACATAAATGGAGAAAAGGACAGTTATTGTAGAAAAGGAGGGCGAGAAAATTTGGAATTAAGAAAGCAACATGTATAAAAATGAACACAATTATCATGATTGTAGGGATGGGGAAATGGAGAATCTGGTCCAAATGGTGTATAGAAATTAAGATAGCATCGAAAATAGGGAAGAAATAATAGTACTAATGACGATAATTAGTACATTACCCCTGTTAAGCTTTTCAACCTTATCCGGTGCGCAGAGCTTTCTGAGGAATAATATATTTCCTGTCGGTACCCATTTACTTCATCTGGATAGAATGCAGCACGTTGCGAATAGATTTCTTGCTAATAAGATTACGTCATGGCTGGGATTCGAACCTACGACCCTCTGCTTCAAAGTCTGGGTATAAATCCACTTGGCCACAACATCGCCACAGGGAAAAAGATATTTCAATGTGAAAGAGGAAATGAGTACCGGGAAAAGGGACAAACAAAGTGATAGAAATTGAAAATTAACTGGATAGGATGTGATACGGACAGGATGGTAACGGATACACTGTAAAAAAAAATATTGGGTAAAATTTTTTCCACCACGAGGAAAATAATGTGTCCAACCAATTTGGGGCAGTATTTTACCGAATGCGGGAAGCATATTGCCCAGTAAGGTTAAAAAACATAAGCAGCAATTACTTCGAAATGGGCAAAATTTTCATCACACTGGATAAATAAAAATGCCCCAAAGAAATGCCCCATATTGGTTGAACACATAATTACCATCATGGAGCACTTTTACCCAATATTTTTTAGAGTGTTCATATAAATGGATTTGTAGGCAAGGAAAGAAAGCAACACGTTCAAATAAATGAGAACATGATTACGAGTATCAAGTTTCTAGGAACACATAAGGGCAGGATAAAAATATTCCGAGACAAACTGAACAATGCACAATAACGAGAGCATGGGATAACTTAGACTAAAAACAAAGGCTATTTCTGTTTAGAGATTTTTTTCGTTGGTTGCCAAATACATGGCAATTCTGAGGAAGAAAAATAAATTAATTAGAAGGTGATGATGAAAGCATGCAGGGCTAGCACATGGACATGGGATCACTCTTCGAGACACGATCTATAGTTTGAACCGAAGTAATGGAATCACGTGATCATGCGATGTGATCATAAATATTTTATATTGACAGGTAGATGGAAACATTGCGGTAAAGGGTTATGGACAAGGCTTAAAGGAGACATATTATTATACTATCGAAAAGAATAGAACAGAAAATAGGACTGAAGGTCTCATAAACTCAATGTTTCCAAGATCGTGACTACGATCAGAATAATTTCTATCGTAATTTCATTAATAGTGCATGAGAATATATATATATATATATATATATATATATATATATATATATATATATATATATATATATGCATATATAAATATAAATGGGAGTCGGAACACTAAACGAAGTGAAGTGGGGAACATGTTAAACAAAGAATGAGAAGGGCGAACGGTAACATATAAAAAGGGAGATAATTGATAAACAGATGAAAAGGATACAATAACGAAGAAACTGGAGAAGAAAAGATCAAAGGAATAAAATGGAGGAAACAGGAGAGGATACCAAGGAGAGAAGAAAGAAGTTGAGATGAAAAATAAGTATAGAGAGAGATGACAAATGGGTAGATGAGAAAGAAGATATGACGAAGAAGAGGAGGAGGAAAAAGATGAAAAAGAAGACGAAGAAGCAGAAGAAGAAGTAAAGAAGAGGAAGGAAAAATAAGGAGGAGGAGGAGAAGAAGAAAAAAAAGAAGAAGAAGAAGAAAAAGAAGAAGTGAAGAAGAGGAAGAAAAATAAGGAGGAGGAGAAGAAGAAGAAGAAAAAGGAGAAGATAAATAATCCCCACTGTACAGAATACAGTCTCCCACAGTGTACGCCAAAGTGTGTTCACAGTATGGAACACAATGTTAAATCCCATTCACACCTACAAATTTGAGCATTTCAACGTGAAAGTGTGAATCACATATATAATCCAATATTCTGCTACGCCAACACGCTGTGAACATCCACATTATAGGGGTATACACAGTGTGGAATTCCTTTCACCGTAAAAAAAAGTAAATTGTTTAAGCCTGTCACTCTAACAACAGGTTATTCAAACTGTTTAGTAATTGTTTAAAATTTGTAAACAACTTGTTTAAAAAGTTCAAACAGTTGCTTAACAAGTCTAAACATTTGTTCAAAAAGTTTAAACAGTAGTTGTTAGAGTGACGGGCTTAAACAGCGTGCTTGAAATTTTAAACAGCGTTTTTACAGTGTTGCACTATAAATTTGACCATAATGTTTAACAGTGTGTATAATTCCACATAGTCCACTGTGTGGACTCACAAAGAAGAAGAAGAAGTGATTTTACATTTTTTGCGGTTAACAAACCATCCCTTTCACAGGTCCATGCGGCCATGCCTCGTGAGTTTTCTGGTCTCAGTTTCCATGCTTAAAGTTTAAGATACACTGCAAAAACTCCGGTGTTGATTTAACACCAGCCCGGAATCTATTATGTCCACACCAGAGAAGTATTGAAACAACACCAGATTGGAATCAAACCAATGCTGTTTTTACACGAATTGGTGTTGTATAAACACCTATCTGGTGTTAGACCAAAACCAGACAGGTGTTGTTTAACACTTCTCTGGTGTGGACATATAGATTCCGGGCTGGTTTTAAATGGACACCAGAGTTTTTGCAGTGTAGCTCGTTCATCCTACAGGAAACAAATCACCTTACACGTACACCGGGGGAGCGTTTCATGAAAGGACTTGTCGGATGTTTTATCCGACAAGTCCTGTTTTATCCGACAGTTACTATAGTGACACTGCTTCTCAACCAATCAGAATCCAGGAAAGTTGTCAGATCTGACAACTTGTCGGATGAAAATATTGATGAAACGCTCCACAGGTTGACGCTTGATAGAAGCAAATTCTTCCGGGGGACCGTTTCATCAATATTTTCATCCGACAAGTTGTCAGATCTGACATCTTTCCATGATTTTGATTGGCTTAGAGGCACTGTTCCTATGGTAACTGTCGGATAAAATGGGACTTGTCGAATAAATCGTCCGACAAGTCCTTTCATGAAACGCCCCCGGATTTCGAATCTACAATCCTCGTGATCTTCTAATTACAGGATGGGAGGAGGAGAGATCACACCACAACGTTTCCACGCGATTAAGCGCCACTGTATTTTCGCGAGCACGTCGAGAAAACAACCCTTGAAACGTACCCAATTATTTAATGATACTAGAAGGAGTTATCGACAAACTATCTGGACTCAAGTAGCTCTGTCAGACGAGCTCATTTGGATAGGTTCATTGGAATGGATGTTTTAAGTGATGATGAAAAGTGTGCGGAGGCGTGTATGGATTAATCGGTACACAGGATGAATAAATGAGGGTTTGAAATTGGGAGACTATGAAGTTTTTCGCTTTGCGACGTATTGGGGATTCAATAACAGAGTAAGGGTATTGAAAATGCCTGTCGAATGACAAAGAAAAGTTGGGAGGTCTTAGCCGAAAGTCGGTCAACCTGCGGAACAGCAGTTTTTTCCTACGTGTCCTAAGTTCCAGAGCTGACGAACAATCGCAAATTAATGGGTCGTTTGTTCTGACTGGATCAAGGAGTGAACTTACTGTTGTTTTCATTCGCCGATTCTCCTTTGTTATTTGTCATGACGGAAATTTGGCAATACATTGGCTGTGTTCGCGAATCCTCCGTACATGGCAGAGTGAAAACTCCCTATTGTCACCAGAGAGCCCGAATTCCTGTATAAATTACGCTTAATTTACCGCGTATCGTGCGCGTGTATAAAACATGTCCAATGCTGATGCGCGCTTTTGTCACAGTGCGCCAAATTGACGCCTGTTACCATGGTTAGGTAAGCTAGTTTATTCATGAGTCCACTGTTTGAAGAGTGGACTCCTCTATAAAAACAGTGGACTCATGAATAAAATAGCGTTGATAATCATGGCAACAGGCGTCAATTTGGCGCACTGTGACAAAAGCGCGCACCAGGATTGGACATTTTTCATACACGCGCCCGATACGCGCTATATTAAGCGTAATTTATATAGGAAATCTGCATAATCCGTGGACTCAACCGTGGGTTTTCAAAACCACCTTTGTGAATTCGGGCCTTTGTGCGACTGTTTACGTCAACGAACGTAGAGGGCAGCAATACACAAGCGTGTTGCTCTAAGGAAGGTCAACTCGATACGCGCATGCAACTGAGCTGCACGCATATTTTATTGTTCATGACAACGAAATCAAATGCCGATCAAATACAACAACAAATTAGTAGTGATCGAGAAACGAATATGAAAGAATATGACTACAACGATATCAAAGATAACATTTAAAAATATGTTGAGGGATATACATAAATATGAAAACATACTTTGATATTTAAAACTTTACAAATGCAAGTTTCAGGAAACTAAAATCATTACCAAATCGGTGATTGTTGTTATCAGCGATTTCACCAGACGGCTGAATTAGGTGATTTGCGCCGAGACGATTTTGTGACCACTCGCAAAGCATTTCGGGATTGAATATGTCCCCCTTATTTTCTCTGGGCTCTTCGCTGAACCCATCATCATTCTATGCTTAAGCTACATTATGCTCCGTCGTCTGCTTAGATTTCAACCCCCTAGTCTAGTACTGGCCGGTACTTGTCTGCTAGGCGTCGATCAGCATTTATCTGCAGTCCATATAGGCCGTGACTCATTTATTTATTTATTAGAGCAGGCAGCAATGCCAATGGGTATTAAAAAAATAAGTCACGTATCTATCAGTAGTATGTTATCATTTCTTTTCACCATTGTCCCCAAAACTTATAAATTTAGAAATACATTCCAATCAGTAATAAGTGAAGTCCACATCTAACCTAGATCTTGATCATGTTGATCGATAGACCAAAAGCTTCAGTCTCTGTATTTTGGTTGCTCTGCTGAACTGCGCTGGCTCACTCACCGATGGAGATTATAGTAAAATGTCAGAAATTGTTGAATAAATCCCCAGAAACGACGGTTATTCCTGTCTAGTTGATCGATAGACCCAAGTCTAAAGATCTAACTTCATTTGTCTAACTAGACAAATGCTCTGACCAGTCTCGATCTGTTTGTTGAAGATGTTGTTCCACACTGGACATCTAAGTAGATCTAGAATATATATAGATCTAGCACGACTTGTTGGTATGAGATAGTCTATACAACAATTAAAAAATACTAAAATAATAATAAACTCAAAACAGATGAATTCCACATTGTCTTTATAGTATAGGACGCCTAAATCTAGACCATTTGAGGATTGGTCCATGCAAGCTAAGTTTGGTTCAATTAAGGCCAGCCTGCATGGGCTAGCCGCTAGGAGGTTATTTTTTTAGTCCGTACGTTAAATGCCTACAGGGTAAAATCTAGATCTAGAACTAGAAGATTTAATGCATTAAATCCGTTAGGCCTTACCGTTAGGCATGAAATCTTTAAAATTCAGTTAGAAAATGCATAAAAATAAAATCACGACGAGCTTAGTCACTTTGCTCTTTCACTTTCGAAATTTCTCCAAAAAAAATACTCGTTCTGCCAGCCAAGCCCAGGCCATGCAGGCCCAGGAAAATTTACCAATTCTTGCAATATGGCAAACAAATTATGTAAAAGTCTTTGATTGCACAGAATCAATGGTCAAATTAAGATATGGATGCTGTCTATCAAATCTACTTTCTGCCCAAAATCATAAATTAAGATGGTGTAAAATCTATCTAGCTCCCATTTCTTCTAGTCTAGGCCTAGATCTAAGTATAACTAAGGTTAAGTCTAACGCAAAACGATGATGGCACTCTGCAAACGATGTAACATTGCAATCAATTTCCAAGAATTGACTGATTTTTCTTAGAAATTATTGAAGAAAACCAGGGAAAATGTGAATAGGTGGCCGTTTATTCAAGCTTTAATTTGGCTTTGGAAGTTTGGTTGCTCAATGATTATCGACCTTCGACGCGACGCAGCGCCTGGCTGTGCAGCTCAGCTGCAGCGCAGCCAATGCAATGCATCCGATGCATGGGGTTTTTTTGCCGTCCATAGTCTCGGACTCGAAGTTGAAATTTATACCCGGATTTCGGGGTTTCGGCGCCTTGTATTAAGATTTATAGACTTAAAAGTCAAATGCAAATTAAAATTTGAAATCTGACCTTGAACAATCATCGTTGATAAACTTCAGCCCTGAAGCAATTGCACTTCAAATCAGACCAGGCAAATTAGACGTCATTGTGTATGTTGCTAGAAGATCTATGACGAGTCGACTGAAGCCCCAGCGCATCATCAACGTTACTAGTAGCTACGCGACCGGCCCAGACTCGGCGCACCCAGGCCAGAAAAATGACCTCGATTATTACGGTGGTTGTCTATGCATTTATTAGTGGTGCAGCGAAATTCAGCAGAGGAAAATAAGAGATAAGAGGTATCCTCGTCATAGACTTAATATTCCAAAATGAGAAAAAATGTCAATATCATGATTATTTAAGCAAAATAATTTCTTGAAAAATAAACATAATATTTTAAATATTTTTACTTAGAATAACCGACCTAATGATTGTTCATTAAAAATATTTAAAATTAACAAATGAAAAAAAAAATCAACTCGACAAATTTCCGAAAAGTCCCCCTTATTTTTTAGAGTGGTCACAAAATTCGAGCGGAGTTGACCTTCCTTAGAGCAACACGCTTGTGTGTTGCTGCCCTCTACGTTCGTTGGTTTGCGTCAACGGATAAGGCGGCGAATTGGACCTTTCTCCAACAGGAAGGGAATGTTGGTTGGAGGGTGGTGGAGTGAACACATTGGTTAACCCTGAAAATTTAGAATTTTTCACTGCTAATTTTAAGTGAGGGGGGGGGGGGGTTGTCGTCTCATATGCCTAATTTATATGATGGTGGGCCCCAAGTCTGCGCACCTAACAATTTGAGTTAAGATTTAACATGAATTTATTCTTATTTCACAAAATCTTTCAGTTGATAATGTTCCTTACATCATAATGAGTTAGTGTGCCAAATATCTCATAAAATTTGAAAGAAATTTATAAATTTTCTTGGAAAAAATCTCGGGCAGTCATTTTCAGATTGAAAAAAAATGGTACCCCATGTCTGCGCACTCATTCACTTTGCACACGATTCGGAATTTTGATGACAAAAGCTGTACTTTGAGGCTGTCACATGAAATGCCCTGAATTCATTATTTTTCCACCATTTTGAGTCGGATTTTTTTTATGAATACCTGTCTATGTAGCTAGTGCATGTGTAAAGTTTGTGCTCGTTGCGTATCTTCTGTAACTAAAATCGCGCAGATACGCGGGTGCGCAGACTTGGGAGACCGCGCAGACATGGGGGAACTGACCATACAATGTACTTCGTTTACCTATTGTATCTTGCTTTATCTAAGAAATGTTTGTTTATTACCAGCTCATCTAACCGTAGGCCTAATGACCAATGGTGTTAGACCAAGTGGAATTTATGGGTATACAGCATAAATGGTAATTGGACCAGATGGTTGGTAGACGAACTGGTCGTAGACGAAATAGGATTAGCCCATGGGGTGAGACGGAATAAGCCAGTTTACGGTTAGCTCATGATCAACTTTTCTCAAATGACCTTGGTGATTTTTTATTAGGATAAGCACCATCATGTTCAAATGTAGATGTTGCCTAAAGCCAGGCTGACACTTGCACGACTTTTGGCCACGATTTTGTCGTGGCAAGTCGTGCCATTTTGGGGGCACGAACTGGGAGGCTCCCGCACTGTTTACGACTTGTTCACGCATAGTTCACGACAAGTTCACGACGAGTTCACGAATGCGTGCCCGTCAGTGTCCACATTGACACGAACTGGCACGACGAGTTCACGCATAGTTTGCGCATAGTTTACGCACTTCCCGCATTGGCACGACGAGTTTGCGCAGTTCGGACGGTGTCGTGCTTAACTATTCGTGAACACGACGTGAGCTGTTCTTGAACTATTCGTGACAGTCGTGGCATGGCGCGCACTGCCACGCACTGGCACGCATCGTCCCGACGAATTCACGACGAGTTCACGAACAGTTTGCGCATAGTTCACGACCCGGTCGCTAAATTTTGTCGTGACCAAAATTTTGAACATTTCAAAATTCTCGTCCCGACATGGCACGCAGTCAAGACGTGTCACGACGTGTTTACGCACACTTCACGCCAGTTCACGACTAGTTTGCGCACTGGCACGACTTGAGTCGTGCCAATGCGTGACACAAAATCGTGCAAGTGTCAGGCTGGCATAAGCTTTACGGTAGAGTATTCAAAAATTTAAGAACAAAAGGCATTTTATACCAGGTGACTAGATTAGTACATCAGGGATAAAGTTTGGAAATCTGTTTTACTGTCTGCCTTTAGCACATTTGACTATTGTTTAGGCTACTGTCAAATACCAGTGATTATGAAGGCTCTATTTATTACTCTTCAGCTTGGATGTGTAAAAAAAAATGAATATTTTGAAAAAAATACATGAATAATCATCAAATCACAAATGCCTATATGAGTTAATTTGAAAACCACCTCCATGGTTTCATTTCATTTCATTTCATGGTTTATTTCCAGTAAAACAATCATACACATACTGCAGCTAAAAAAGCTGAAATGTATGTATTTACAAAGGTATTACAATTGAACATGTATAGCATAAAACAATAGTGCAATAGTGTAATAGTGTAATGGTTTATCTCAAATGACCTTTTTCTGCTCGTGCGCAGTTTACAATCGTGAACGGGCTTATTCAAAGTAGATTAAATCAGGTAAAAAACCCAACAATTTAACTCAAAGAGTGTCGTACATACAGAAAGGAAAAGCCGTGGCCCAAACCACTTCGTCCTTCGAAGGAAATGGCGGCATTATCCAAATAAGTAACTTGGTAATGGCAGGCCTATTTCATAAGCCTTCTGGAAGATAAGGATCTGATGCTTTGTCCCTGAAAACAAGATGCAGCCAATTGCGCATTGGAACATGTGTTTAAGGCGGGAAAATTACAGTGCAGTCACTATACAAGCACTTTAAGTGCTAAATTAGCACTTCATTTTTTTACAGTGTAGTCCAGTCACTATATATATATATATATATATATTAATATATTACCAACATACATTACCAAACATTGTGGACAGTATGTTGCCTAACGTGTTAAGTGTTTATGGATGATTATTGTGGTGATTACAACTCTAAAGTTCGAAAAGAACTGGAAGAAAAAAAATATGCTGGACAGCATTGTCTAGGCAATCGTCATAATTATTATATTACTACTTTATCTTGTTCTTTGCTTACAAGCAATCATGCTTTCTTAGCAATCGGGTAAACAAAATCATCACCCAAATCGCAATGTTTTTATTGTTCATCGGTGTATTATTTATGATCATAATTTCAGTTTGCTTTAATAAGGAACACAAAGCGTGAAATGAAGGAAAAGATGGCAATAAATAAAAACCTTTACACCACTCATCCAATTCCCCTTTGCTGTCATGGCTGTGTCAAAGTGAGAAACATTTAGGATACAATTATAATTGCAGCGAACAAAGAATTATACTGTCACTATGGGCAAAAACTGGGGCGATGGAGGAGAGGTATGCTTTAATCAAATTCTCATCCATCGGGCTTTTTTCTGTTTCTGGTAACGGCACGTCCTGTTGTCTCACATCTTCAGTAACTGCAATTCTTCTTCCATTACGCATCTTTCGCTAGGTATTACGGTTCGTTTTTTACAAGGTTGTGAGCGTGGATCGTGATCGACGGCGATGGAGAGGGCCTCCCCTCCGCAAGATTGCAAAAAGCCCTGGAGAGATGCAATATTGCTTGGCGATTCGTATCATCCAGGATTCAAACGGCTCAGGTGTTTCATTAAGTCAGAAAATCCACCGTGGATTGAATTGGATGTGTCCTATATTACACAACAAGGTTTTTTGAGATTTCCTCGGCGAGGATGGAGTTTAAGCAACCATGAGAGATGTTGACAGCGCTGCGACCAAAAGAATTGCGAGCGGCGAAGAATTTCCAAGTCTGCTCTTTGACCCATCAACATGGTTTTCATATCTTGCATGTTGTCTCTAAAATTTTCTCATTGTCACTCCTCTTTTATCTATCTCTTGGCTTTTGTGATGGGTTACTAAATGTAGACGGGTGACATTTAAACCTCGGGGAAAAGGGATTGGTAATTTATCAAGTTTACTGCCTGGGCTGGCTATTCAAACGTTGTTGACAAGAAGAAATGCAGAGATTGCTTTCCAAGAGCGAGGCCGTGCTTTATATGTTTCTACTTCATCAGTGTTCACGGTGATTTATCGTTATCATCATTACTCTCCCATCTCTCTCTCCCTCTTTCTCTTTCACCCCCCCCCCCCTGCTATAACGTAAAACGCAGATTCGTTTTTTCCTCTGCTTTCATATTCTATACGATACCACTTCCTTTCTTTCTATTATCGCTCTTTTTTTCCTAAAATCCCTTCTGTGAGTTTCTTGGACAAGTTAATGTTACATGTGTTCTATTAGACCAAACACTCTCAATATCCGCCCCGTATCTATTAAACTAACATCCCCTTCCTGCTCCTTCTGTTTTAGGGGCTCCTGGAACACTTGAAATACAATTCCATTCAACATCAAATCAATAATATTTTAATCCGTGAAAAAGTTGTTTTCCATTCTCTTGCCATAATAATATACATGGTAAAGAAACCGCATCAACCCCTTTAAAGGTTAAACTCTTATTAATCTACTCCCACCCTTCTATTTTTATTTCTTGACATCAAATCAAATGAGCCTGAGTAGAGAAACACCTTAGCTCTCATCCTTTTAAGATATATCTCGCGTTTCATGTCAAAATTGATAAGCTTTCGGAGAATAAACAATGTAATTAAATAATCGGAATGGGAAATTTCTATAAACTTCGCAAACAAATCTCGATTTTTCAGAGGAGGGAGCGTATATCTAGTGGTTGAGTTGAAAAAAATTGAGGAAATTCATTAAATCTTTTCATTTGTCGCTATTTCAAAATTATGACCGACGAAGGTTGGCTCTATTTAAAAACACTGATGAAGAAGACAACGATGGCGTTAATAAAACTAATCGAGACTTTCGAGTTAAAAAAAATTAAGTCATATGGAAATCCGTTTACTCTTGTTTGTTGGGGAACAAAAAAAACATGTTTCATGGGTAATTTAAACACTTTTTGGCGTACAATTTACTCAGGATTTACGGTCGTACACCCCCACTCCCCCAAAAAATGAATAAATCACATGCATGTCTCCTTTTAACGTATTGGATAAACCCTTGTTGAAAGTGCAGGCTAATCAAGTTTCCATCTTTTATATCGTAAATCCCCGAGGTCTTCATCATGATTCAATTCCATTGTGGTCTTGGTTCATGCAATGTTTATTTTAATAAATGTTCATGAAATTCATTATCAGACCACGTTGGGAATGCACAATGAGCTTGGGGCATATGAAATCGGGTTTGCGTGGAGGGGAGGCCGTGCACCGGAGGCTCTTCTATTATACATAAACCGCGGTATACTTTCTGATCAATCAAGATGCACTGACTTGAACCGATTACATGATATCATACGAAACGTCTTGCTAAAGCCAGAATTGAATTCTATAGACTCATCGAAATTACACACAAAATACTGGGTTTTTTAACTTGTCATCGGAATACGATTTGGCGGATTTATAAATTGAACCATTTCAATTCATCCATGTTTTGCAATTAAGGCCACAACTAATCTTATTACAAAATATTTCCTTTTTCTGCATTTTGGTTTTGCCTTTATACGTACATCAGTGAAAATGAAGAAAATCAATAATACTTTTAATAAAGAAGAATTGTATACGCGAAATTATAGATCATGTCCGTAAATTTGCATTAGAGTATGAATTTATTGATTTATTCTTTGAAAATATTCTCTTCTTTCACATTTTGCAATAAAAAATGTTTTTTCTTCATTTTTAGCTTTGGTTGTGCACTTAAAAAAAAGTAAAAATAAGAAAAAAAATCGGTTGTCATTTGGTAAGATATGTTCCTGTTTGTTTTTAAACATTCTCAAACTTGAACCTTCTTTCTACCTCTCTCCTTCCTGCTCTTCCCCTCTCTTCTCTCTCCCCTTCTTTCTCTCCCTCTCTCTCATTCCCTCCACCCTCTGTCTCTCTCTCGAGTCTGTCTCCCCATCCTTGAAATGCAGTATGCAATAACACTTTTTTTTTCTTCAAATTGATATCGTGCCTCGCATTCAATATTGGACTATCCATCTCGATATTGCTTCTCGGAAAAGTAGCCATGTATATACGAACCTGCATGAATTCATGCCTAAAAGAAGAAAAATATTATTTCCACGATTGTGGTATTTTCGTTTCGCATCAGAGGTAGATGTGAACATAGTCATGTATATGTGATACTGAATACATGGTTGGATTATGTGCAGCGGTACAACAGGCGTTATACATAAACAATTCATTAAATATGAATGACGCAAGCCCACGTCTGAATGCATATAAATCACATTTTTGTTATACGGCATGCTGTGAATCATGCGAACTGATAAAGAATTCGCAATCAGCCCGGCTCATTTCATACCCGCAAATATGTTTTATATTTCGTACCATGACAATAAACTAGAAACATTTTCGCTATTGTACTGTGTATCAAGGGTAATATGGATTTCAATGAAATTATCGGAATCGGTTGAAATTTTGCCCTATCCCGTGTGTTTGTATTACGTCAATGTTTTCCGTTTCGCCGAAATGAAATTATGAAGCAGGTTGCCAATTTGAAGCGAACGGCTGTCTTCTGTGAAAGTTAGACGCAGAAAACAGCCTCATAATTGAAAATGCTCTGTAAATGATCGTAATGGATGATAGTTCCTCATACTTTCCTATCCTGTCTTTTTCTTCAATTCACACCTTTATTCGTGCTACTACTTGATTGTATACACTAAGTGCAGTCCCACGGATGGGGAGGAGGGGCTGGTGACTTTTGTAGTAGTAAAAAGAGGATAAGAAGAAGAAAAAAAGAAAGAAAGTATTAAAGAAAGAAAGAAAGAAGGAAGGAAGGAAGGAAGGAAGAAAAGAAAGAAAGAAAGAAAGAAGAAAGGGAGGAAGGAAGGAAGGAAGAAAGAAGAAAGAAAGAAAGACAGGAAGGAAGGCATGAAGGAACGAAAGAAAGAAAGAAAGAAGACAAAAAGGGGACATAAAAAGATACTCTGAAGTTTAATGCAATTTTGTATAGGAAAGTGACGTCAATTCTGGGTCTTCTCCAGAGCATAATTATGTCTAGCCCTGCCTATCAACATTCACTGGCGTTGCCCTGAATTGTATTGGTTTCCAGATTCATTTAAATACTTGTTTTGAATGTCGGTGCCACCCCACCCCTATAGACTCCCCCTCCTTCTCTCTCTCAGATTGCCTAGTACATCAGCATTTATAATATAGCTTTTGAAATGGACGAAGTTCACCATTAATTTCGAGGAAGTTTCATCAAAACACGGGAATTTATCCTTTCATTTTGCTCAATCGATTGATCTGTATATTGTTGCATTTATCAATTACCTGATATATAAATATATCTATTTACTTTTTCAATATTCGTACATCACTGTTTCACAATTTTGAAAATAGATATCTTACTTGATTTCTTTAGAATGTCATCCATTGAATGAATTGTATTTAAGGGAGAAATGATAAACTAACACGTCTTTACGGGGAGAGGAGAAAATGTGAACAAATGCGAAGAGATTATCTTAGAGACTAGTTGCGGGCATATGATGTATTTCGTGTGCCCTTGCATTTTATCCGAGGATTCGGAGATAAGATAAGTTTACCTAGAAGACAACGAATTTTATAACAAAAGACAAAGATGAGCACGCGCGGAGATGGATGTCCTTTTCTCCAAATTTGCAAGGACTTTTACAAAACAATGGCTTGGCAAGGGTAATCCATACCAGTCTATTGCGTCAGTATTGCGACTTGACCCAGAAAAATGAGTCATGGACCCCCCCCCCCATCTCTAAAGTATATAATTTGTATTTCTAGTATTGTTTGAATGCGTTTGTTTACGAGAATCGAGAACTAATGGATGAAGATTTAGAAATTTGATTCGTCTGTCGCATCTCCAATGTTCAAGCAAAATTATGTTCCGGTGTCAAGATTATCTGAATGGATTTTAGGATTTTTAGTCTTCTTCACTTTATTTACTTTCAACTTATTTTTTTACAAGAACAACGAAATGAGAACAACAACTCATGACAAAAATTACAATCAACAAGTAAAAGGTATGTACACATTGATAAAAAATAACAAAATGTCAATTAGAGCGGAACATTTACAAAAGAAACCGCCCTTTCACACGAAAAAAAAATCGTTATTTGAATGGTGATTCCAGTGAAAAATAAGGCTAATGACGAATGTTTAGCACGTGTGAAACCAAACTAGAATCACGAACGCTAATCACAACCATGAATTCAAATTCAACTCCGGAGGTGAATTCCAGGTAAGTTTCATTCAAATTACGGTACGAATTTTCCGTGCGAAAGGTCCGATGATTCTGAAGACGAATTGCAATCATCATTACAATGATGATTCAAGATTCACGTGTGAAAAGGCCCTAAGGTTCTCTTGTCGCTGATGATTGGTATCACATTAGGTAAAGATGGGAAAAAAAATTTTTCATCTAGAGTATACAATTATGCTTTAATTTTCACAATTCATTTAAAATAAAGCGATTCCGTTTACGGGAGGAGTTGACGTTTACAAAAATAAATATAACACACAATCTCTTATTGAGATTAAAGGTATTGTTTAACTTTGTGAGCAGCCAATTTAAAAAATTATCAAATCAAGATGAAACATGCGTACAAGTGCATGTATTAGAACTAATAAACCCTGAAAACAACCATTATTGAGAATGAAAAGCTAAAACTACAAGGCAAACCCCGATTTTGTAAATAGGTGTCTTATAGACACCTAAATAGTACACATAAGTGTATGGGATGAAATTAAGATGGTGTTTCCGGTCACTTTATATTTCAATCTTTGAAGCACTAAATAATTATTTTCGAACGCAATTCTTTCTGGGCTTCGTTTTTGTAACATTATCACAGACACAGGTGACAAGTGTGACCTTCTAGCTCAGATTATTAAAAAGTCAAACCAATGTTAACCAATCACATTAAGAAAATTAGATAATAAAAGATTGGAAAAGAACTGTATATACCGATAATCACAGGTAGAATAGTATCTATTGTTTTAAGAACTAATTTTTATATTTCAAGTTCACTATGACGATAGAAACCGTGGCCGTGTCGTCTACAGGCGCCCGGCTACATCATGGAAGTCCTGGAGGGGGTTTCATCAACATTTTCGTCTGACAAATTGTCAGATCTGACAACTTTGCTTGATCCTGATTGGCCGAGAGGCAATGTAAATATGGTAACTGTCGGATAAAACGTTTGACAAGTCCTTTAATGAAACGCTCCCCTGGACTCGATTCCCGGATCGGGCTTTGAGCAAGATATTTTCTTCTTTTTTCCCCCTTGCATTTGAATAAATGAAAATATACTTCATGCCATTACTGGTACCAACATGCGCACGTTTAAAAAAAATTACCGTCGCTGGAAAGATCACAGTCTCCCACAGTGTGTTCACAGTGTGGAATACAATGTGAAATCATCTTCACACTGTTGAATTCGAGCATTTCAACAGTGTGAATCACATGTTCACATTGCCGACTATGTGAACACACTGTGAACAGGCACACTGTTGAGGCGGTCCACAGTGTGGAAATATCTCCACACTGTTGAATTAGAGCATTTCAACAGTGTGAATCACATGTTCACATTGCCGACTATGTGAACACGCTGTGAACAGGCACACTGTTGAGGCGGTCCACAGTGTGGACATATCTCCACACTGTTGAATTTGAGCATTTTAACAGTGTGAATAATAGTTTCGCAACGTCTACTGCGTGAACACAGTTGTGATAACACTGTGTTCTTGTTCTTTCCAGCAGTACAGTATAATTGTATAATCTGAGGGATCCTCGCGTATACTTTTTTTTAAACAAGTGCTAGTTCCCAATAATGCATGTATAGTTTCCATTCATTTGGAAGCAGGATAAAAGAGCATTGTAGATTAAATGCCTTGCAAAACGGGCATATTATATAGTTGCCACGGCTGGGAATCGAACCCCAGACCTTCCATTATAGCCTTAGACCACTCGGCCACGACACCCTTACGTAAAAGCAGATGCACAATGCATGCATTGATCGTGGCATTTTCCCTTTTCACCGCTGAAACAATTGGGAAGAAAGCGTATTTAATTCCTATACTCCGAATGGAAAGGATATGACTTTTGCTGACGTACGTGATTGTAAATGGGCTCCGATTTCTTGGGCATGGTTGAATATGATTCTTTTCTTTGACTTTTTCCCGTTCCCTCTTTTATTTATGAGAGGGCGTAGGCGTTATTCAATATGTTGGGGTTATATGGCCGTCCTTTCCCCCAAAAACAGAATATATTATCGGGATAATAATTACTATCAAGTCAAATCGGAATGAATATCATTTGACTTAATAATAATCTTAATCCACTTTCTCACGTTTTTAATATATTCGGAACAAGCGTGTCTCTAATACTGTACCCTAAATAATTTACTTCAAAAAATATAAAGATACAGGATGGAACTTTGGAACCTGAACTATCAAACGAAGACACCGGTAAATAATTTGCTCTCCTTGTAGGTTCAGTTATTGCTGGTTTAAAAAAAAAAGGTTTTTCTTTAAATGCGTTTTCAACGAAACTAACTTTCGCATCGAAGTGCGCAGAGAGGACGGTTCGTGGTGCGTGCGACGTTATGTTCAACAGGTGTATACTTGGATTGCATATGGCATTGTGGGAGGGGGGGGGGGGGGGGTAGTAGGAGTTGTCGATTGTTTTTTTTTTATGATTTATATGTATGCCCTATCAAATCACATTTAGATCTTATCGAATAAGGTTCACATTCACGGATTCATGAGTTTATTTTCCCTTCTCTCCTTTTGCACTCTAAAACATATTGGGTAAAAATGCTCCATGAGGGTAATTATGCATGTCCAAGCAACATTGTGCATATCTTTAGGGCATGTTTATTTTAATTATCCAGTGTGATGATAGTTTTGCCCATTCTAAAGTAATTGCTGCTTATTTTCTAACCTACCGACAATAATTATGCTTCCCGCATTGGGTAAAATACTGCCCCAAATTGATTGGTCACATAATTACCCTCGTGCTGGTATAAATTTTACCCAATATTTTCCTTAACAGTGTATTTCATTTCCTCCTTATTGATATTGTTAATTTAATAAAACTTTCATTTAAATCATTTCATGCAAAAGCACCCATATTATGAAAATATTATGAATCTGGTGGGTGTTTCATAAAGCTGTTCGTAAGTTAAGAGCGACTTTGAGAACGACTAGAGATCCTTTCTTGTGGTAAATGGTATATTCATAGACGATGGTTTAGCGCATGAAAAGGGATCACCAGTCGTTCTTAAAGTCGCTCTTAGCTAACGAACATCTTTATGAAACGGCCCCATCGTCCTCTTGTTTTTCTTCCTCAAACATGAACCGTAGAAGTGTCTGTAAAGTTTCGAACACAGTAGAAAAATATTTGCAACGCTGTTTATTATATGAACCTTTCAGTAATTGTTTAAACAGTTTAAACAACTGTTTAAATCTTAAGCAACAAAGTTTAATTTTTAATATCTAATTTTCAATGAATTAAACATGATTGTTTAAACGGTTAAACAAATACTGTAAGGTTCATATAGTAAACGACGTTGTATAAAATCTTAAACAGCGTTTTTACTGTGATAACTACTCGCCAATACATGCACCAGAAAACTATTAATTATTCATCTCTCTCTTTCTCTTGATATATATATATATTTCAGATGTGAAAAAAAAACAGTTTGGAATGTTTCTACTGATATAATTGCATTTCCTGGAAGTAATTCTTTTCATTAAGAACATACGTTTCATCAAACGCCAGTAATGCAATTAGATTTGTTGCAATGAGAAAAGCCTAAGCCTAACTTTTAGCGCGCTTCTGTCCTAAATTACCTTAACTCGCTTCAGCCGGAATTCATCCATCCTACCCCAATAGCACACCGCTACATCAATAAAACAAGCCTAGTTCAGATTTATTCGATGGGACACTTTCGCTAGAGCAGGGTAAAATCCTATGCATTGGCGTAGTCGTCTTCATAGCCTATTTTAACAGTCGCTTGCATGAAATATGCTCCTTTGTATTTTGTATGATATTCATTTGTTTATTCATACATAATATCTATTTTTTAAATGATTTTCGATATCAACCTTTTAATCAATTTTCTTACTCTTTATCTTCATAATCAACATGCATTTTGAAGTTTTATTTTGTCAATCTGTCCGTTTTCTGTGAAACGACTGGCTCTAAACGTCTACCAAGATGAGTCATGCATCTGAGAGCTAAATGCTACCCAAGATGCAATCATGTCTTTGAGGTGGATAGAAATTCAAAGATGGAAAGAGAGTGAACAAGAGCCCAGCGAGGACAGAATGAAAGAGAGTGAGAAAGAATATGAGAGACAGAGAGGGAGAGAGGGGAGTTGGAGGGAGAGGAGAGAGAGGGGGAGGGAGAGGAGGATAGGGAACAAGTGGGGATAGGGGAGAGATGGAGGGAGAACAAGAGGGGTTAGAGAGAGAGGGGGAGAGAGATGGGAAGATGGGTATAGAGAGATATTCGATGCTCGTCTACGTTTTATGCAATGGGTATAAAATAGCCGCGTTGCTCGGCTTGAAGGGATGACGATTTTGGGGGATTGAATTTAAAAAGAAATAAATAAATCGAATCTGATTGTGTTTTAAAGGTCACGCAATGTGATGAGAAGCGTCACAACAACTAGAAGAATCCAGATTGTGATCAAATTTCAAATGGCAATATATATACATACACACAAACATACGTTCGAAAGCATAGAGAGGTGTATTTTGGTTCTTTCTTTTCTTAAATAATACGATTCACCGATTTAGAAAGGACACAAAATATTATAAAAGTCATATTATTCTAAAATGCCTTTATCTCTAGAATTTATTGTACCCCAGAGTATAAACAATTTATATAATTCCAGCTTTTTGACAAATTGAAACTAGAGTGAGAACAAGTATTGTATTGAATCAGAAGAAGAATTCCCAACATTTTGCAAGATTTGGTAAACATGTTAAATTGGGATTTTCTATCTACATAAAAACGTCATGGGCTAATTTCATGATAAAGAACGGTTTTTTTTGTTTGCTTTTCTACGATCGAACATTGTTTTTTTTCAATCATGCCTCTCATTGATGACAAACAAGTTGACATTTAAATACCACGTTTACCAGTAATATTTTATCACGATTCCACCGACTTAGTAAGGACATTAAATAAAAAAAATCATACTTTTTCATGCCCTTTATCTCTGAAATTTAATGTAGCAGAGAGTATAAACGATTTATATAATTTCAGCTTATTAACAACGCTCTGATCTTGCCATAGTGAAATACACATTAAAATGAGGACTAATTGAATAAATGAAAAGAATGATATACTTAATATTAAGACTCAAATCCAAATATTAATTTTAAAATCAGTTCGAAAATGCTGTAAAGAAGACGAAGAAAGATGATGGCCAATTCGATGATGATGAACAAAAAAGCTCTAAAAGTGTTGAGGAGTGAGTAAACAGAGTAAATTATGAAGGAGAAGAAGAAAAATAAGAAGGTAATTAAGGGATTCAATTTCAATTCAATTCATTTTATTCAATCATTTAAAAATAAATATATGTATATGTATATATATATATATATATATATATATATATATATATATATATATATATATATATATATATATATATATATATGCATATATAAGAATCATACATGAATTCAAATTTATCAAAATATAATTCAAATGACTAGCGTGACCCTAAAAGCTTGATAAGTGGGACACCTAATACATATCTAAACGTACATATAAAAGAGAAAAAGTATCAATAATAAATACAAACAATACAGCAGAAATATGATAAAGGGGAGGTTCAGGGAAAGGGTGTATAATTGAATAATATAATTATTTGGCATAAATTGAATAATATAATTATTTGGCATAAATTATATAATTATAATTATTAATTATCAGTGAACTCTGGAGTTTTCTTTTGAATGCAGTAAAATTGTGCTTTAAATTACATTGGAAGAGAGGGAATTCCTTATTCGAGGACCCGTAAATTTAAATGAATAAAGGGTTGACTGATTTAACGCTACTGGGTAATAGAATTTAGAGTGAGAACGAGTATTGTATTGATTCAGCAGAAGAATTAATAACATTTCGCAAGTTTTGGTAAACATGTCAAATTGGAATTTTCTGTCTACCTTAAAATGTCATGGGCTATTTTAATGATATAAAACGTTTTTGGCTTGTTTGTCTACGCTCAAACATATATTTATTTTCAATTATGCCACTCATTGATAAAAACAAGTTGACATTTAAATACCATGTTTACCAGAAACATTCTATTACGATTCCACCGATTTAGAAACGACCTACAATTTACTATTTTCACAGGCCTTTATCTCTTTTATGTAACCAGAGTTTATAAACAATTTGTATAATTCCAGCTTTTTAACAACGCTTTGGTCTTACCTTAATGAATTACACAATATGCCTATGTATGATAGATATTTGAATAAATGAAAAAAGCTAAATATAATATCAAGACCCACATTCAAATATTCATTTTTAATTCTATACAAAAATGCTGTGTTTCATCACGCCCTTAAAAAATGTAAGTAAAAAAATAATCAGTTTTCTCGCTAATCGATTGATCAATAGTTTCTGGCCGGAGAAAATCCAAGTGATTCATTGCAAAACAAAATCACAAATTTACAAGAGTTTCCGAAACCATAGGTGGATCCAGGGGGAAGGCGAGGGGCCTGCCCCCCCCCCCCTATTGGAGGAGTAAAAAAAGAAAAAAGGGGAAAGAAAGAAAAAAAAGAAAAAAAGAAAAAGAAGGGAAAAGAGAGGAGCAAAAAAGGGGAAACATAAGAGGAAGACGACAAGTGAATAAAATAAAATGAGGGGAATACTTTCAAAGTAATAAAAAATAATCTTTCATGTCACTATATAAAATTTTCGCTAGCGCTTCGCGCTCGCGCTCGCATTGCCAATACGGAGCTTAAAATATCAAATTTTGAAATCAATATACAAAACATATTTCAGCCCGGAAATCGAATTTTCATTATTTTGTATGATTTACAAATTGATTTTAGAAAAGTGCTCTGTAAAAATGTCTGTTTTATTGTTTGAATATTAAAGATATCTGCTCGCGCTTCGCGCTCGCAGTAATTATTTAACTGGATACATCTTGTTTAGGATCACAAACATTGCCCAGAATGTTTTAATTTTAGGACAAAATACATGAAATAGAAAAATAGCTCGCGCTTTACGCTCGCACTATTCAAATAAGGCTTATGAAGTAATAATATTGATTATTATTTATGCGAATAATGCTTAGAAATGACTATTAGGACTACCTCTTCAAAGAAGCAAACAAAAATCAACTTTGATCGGTCGTTCGGGGAAAATATGGCTGAAAAAAATGCCCCCCCCCCCTCCCCTATTGGCGAAGGTTGGATCCGACCCTGCGAAACCATATTGACTATATAAATACGAGATGTAGTAGTATAGCGGTATTTCTCCAAACAGTACATTCGAATTTATAGGGTTTGCATCCCACTGTGGCACTTTCTTTTGACAAGAATCTGGTCTTCACTTTCCAAACTCGACCTACATGTATAGGTAAGATGGAATACCAAGCAGGTTTATTTTTAAGCACAATTTGTTTGCAGCCAGTGGCGTACCGTATACTACGGCGGGGGGAGGGGGGGGGGGGGGGTACACAAAAATTGACTCATTAATTACTTACTTTATTTTGTAATTATGTCACGTATCTAACTATGTGAGCGCGAAACGCAAGCTGACTTTTTCATGTAGGCTTATTGATCTCAAAAGGAAACATGTCAAGCAATGACTGACGTTGAGTCAATTTTCACTGCGAAGAAATCGGCGAACACGTCAAACTGGGAACTGGAGACCAGCACCGGATGAGCATGTCTTTGCCTTGATTTGGGCTTGGACCGTAGTAGAACCATTGTTCGGGCCTTTCCACTCTTCCACATATAGGAATGTGAAAGAGAATAACGAATGCGAAGCGCAAATCAGACTACACTTCTTGTTGCAAAAGTCGGAACAGCTATCAATTGCAAATTTACAATTAATTACAAGACATGCATATATGATTGATATAGGGACCGAAATAGACAAGTTTGCAATTGATTGCAAGTTTGCCCACTAGGCTTGTAATTATAGATCTCAATGTAAAAAAATATTAGGTAATATTTTTATTGCACGAGGGTAATTATGTGTGCAACCAATTTAGGGCAGTGTTTTACTCAATGCGGGAAGCATACTGCCCAGTATAAAGGTTAAAAAAATAAGCTGCAATTACTTTAGAAGTGGCAAAATTTTCATCACACTGGATAAATGAAAATGCCAAAAAATGCCCAATGCTGTTTGGACACATATTTACCCCCATGGAGCGCTTTTACCCAATATTCTTTAGAGTGTATACGGGTCAAGAATGTGATTAAAATGTTTTTTATATTAAGATCCAAAAGCGAACAGATCGTGTGAACCTAGTAATAAATTGAAATTATAGACTAAGGAACTATAAGACTGCAACCAATTATCGCTAATCAATTGCAGTTCTTTTATTCCCTGTCCTTTTTAATAGTAATGGCTGGATTCATAAAGTACTTTTTGCCTGAGGATACAAAGCGTTGCTATTATTACCCCGGCTTTAGCTCGAGCTACCATCACCGGCGCTCAGTGCATGCAAGGAATTTCTCCTGCTGGGTACCTATTTACCTCACCTGGATCATGTGGATCGAGGGCAGCACAGTGTGGATACATTTCTTGCTGAAGAAAAACACGCCATGGCGAGGATTCGAACCCATGACCCTGTGTTTCAAAGGCGAGAGTCAGAACCACTAGAGCACGACGCACCCATATCTGAAACGCAATTATAATATCTCTTGTACATTACACTGATTTTGTTTTCTAACTTGGCCAACCAATTGTCATTGTATGAATTCTTAATGGTTGAGCCGAAGTACGATCAGGGAATATCAATGTATTTTCCTATTGACGCTCTAAAAATGGCTTCTGTGAATTATGGATAACACATCCCTAAAAGTTATGACCACGTCTTCATGAATAACCGATATAAATCAAGTAGATGTTGGTTGGTTGCAATGAAAGCGTGCATGATTCGGATATGACTTTCCAATCCCCCCCCCCCCCCCCCTCTCCCATGGACCTATTCACGGAGGATTATTTTATTGTTACTGGGGGTGCTGAGCATTGTCACAGCACCCCCATTAACAATAGATAATCCTCCGTGGATAGGTCCATGCCCTCTCCCCCTCTCTCTCCCTCTCTCTCTTTGGCACTCTACCTGAGGATGCGTGAGTGTGTGTGTGTGTGTGTGTGGGTGCGTGTGTGTGTGTGTGTGTGTGCATGCCTGCGAGGAAGGGTAAGTTTGTGTGTGTGTGTGGGTGGGTGTGAGGGATTCTGTGTGTGTTATTGAGCTTTTCAGACGTGTATATAACTGATTTCATTGTTTCTCCTTTAAGTTATATATGATTTATGCTTGTATCAAGTTAATGAAAAAAGTTAAAATATGAAATGTAAAATATTATATTATGTGTTTTGAAATGTTAAATTGAAATGTTATATATTTTTGTTCATGGAATCAGAATAAAACAGTATGGAAAAAAATCAATATGATATGATTATTAACTTCTGCGACCGACCATTTACGTCACCATCCGAAGGACATAGCCAGAGCTCGAATCTCTGCATCAATTTGTAAGTTCCCCCTAAAGCTTGAATTACAGGCGCACGCCACAACCCATTCGACAAAAATAAAACAAAGGTTTATGGGTATCTGAGTTAGTATCCGACGGACAGCTTGTCTGATATGAAATATGTGTTTAATGGGAAACTTGAGTTAATCAAGGAAGGTTTTAAAAATTAATGGGATAAATCTTTTTGTTTTGGTAATTCAACAAATAAATACATTTGGCAAATGCTTTGGAGGACTCAGTCACTCTCTTAAAATATAAAATAATGAGAATGACGGTTAAAACAACCCACTGGAATCAATTCACCAAGGATAATGTGCCCGCGTGGGCTTGAGAGATTATCTGTATCCTGTCTTTAAGAAATAAACTGCAAAAATATGTAATTTTCAGCTATCAGAAAAATTGAAATACTGCGGCGAGAAATAAGTCAGCTATGTAGAATCCATAAACTCATGCCATATGTTTCACAGAAAATTCTGTATGGAACTGGTAGAATCCGATATTATGTTTAAATTCAATTAATGTATATTTGAATCAATGGTGAAAGATCAAACAATAATGATGAAAATGTCTTCAAATCGGATGTAAAATATGAAATACAAAAATTACAAAATTTTAAAATTACGCTTGTTTGTCATAAAACAGTTATATGAACAACTCAGTGATAAAAATCGTGAAAATGAGTAAGCCGATAATATCCAACATACACTATTTCTTTTTTTATCGTTTGAATTATATAATATTTCAATTTTTTAAAATTTGACAATAATGGCCAAGTTGACTGAACCACAAAATGTTAAAGCACTGGCAATCCACATGTTCAGGGAGGAATAAATCCTCGTTTCACAAATATAAAAATTACAACATTTTAAAGTTACGCTTGTTTTTCATAAAACAGTTATATGAACAACTCAGTGATAAAAATCGTGAAAATGAGTAAGCCGATAATATCCAACATACACTATTTCTTTTTTTTTTTATCGTTTGAATTATATAATATTTCAATTTTTTAAAATTTGACAATAATGGCCAAGTTGACTGAACCACAAAATGTTAAAGCACTGGCAATCCACATGTTCAGGGAGGAATAAATCTTCGTTTCACAAGACATTGAAGGAAAATAATTCATATTCCATATAATGAAATACAAAAGAAATAGTGAGTGGGGCCGTCATCACTCCACTCATTAACTACCGACCAGGATTTGCTGTTTTATGAAATTAAGCAAAACTTTAAAACGTCATAATTTTTTTTTCATTTTAAATCCGATTTTGATTACATTTTCAGTGTTATGCTGGTTGGATTTTGCTCCACGGACATCAAATCAATACAAAAATGAAAATGAGTGTACAAAAATGATAAGAACGTAAAAACATAAAGCAACAAAGCATGAAAATAGTGCAAAAAATAGCAAAAGCAAAACTGAAGTAAACACAAATTAAAAAGTAAAGAAACGAAATAATTTACAAAGTAATATCCAAATTCAAAATTAATGGAAAAAAATATGGTGTATGTTAAATTACATAAAAACTACGGAGTGTGGTCGGGGGGGGGGGGGTTGGTTTAAGAAAGTAATATGAGACGTGTAATATCAGGAAAGGAATATAAATTTTCACATGAAAATAAAAATTTCGGAACCTGAACTACGGAGATGAGTGGAAGAGAGAAAAGGTTTTGAAGGAAAAAAAACCAACGAAAACTTATTTTCACCTTTTGTGTCTGTTAACATGGTTTACCTACAATTATTAGTCAATCAATTTTCTGAATCCTGCATATGTCTTTGATGAGGTATACTATTGATTAACAAAAACACCTTCAAAATGAACAGTGAACAATGATAAAAAGAAATGAAAAAAGAAAAACAGTGCAAAGTCTTTAACTTTTTGTCATTTGTTTGACAGAGCATCGGTCTGATCACCACCATTTTTATTCTCTTTCTTTTCTTCTTTTTTCCTTGTTAAATACAAATATAGCATAAATAAGTACCCAATATAAATTTTAAGGAGATCCAAACTTTACAGGCGTTGCTTTTAGTGGACCCCCTCATTTCCATATGCTCCATTTTAAGATTTTCTTTAAAGGGGACGTTCACCCTGAAGAAAAGTTTGTTGTAAAAATAGCGGAAAAATAATGAAAAATATTGCCGAAGGTTTGAGGAAAATCCATTAAAGATTAAGAAAGTTATTAGAATTCAAAGTTTTGGATTTGTGACGTCATAAACGAGCAGCTGCCCAATATGTTATGTAATATAAAATGCATGAATTTCAAATTTTGTATAGTTCCTGCTGACTTAATTTTGTTTTCTATTCATGATCGGGTGTGACATGATTTGTATATTGATATACAAAAGGTACAGTAAAAACAATTTTCAATTTTCTGAGAAAATGAGATTTCATTAATTTTTTTACCATTCGCTATGTAGGAATGCTGCACGCATATGACGTCACAAATCAAATAATTGAAATTGTAATAACTTTTCAAATCTTTGTTGAATTTTTCTCAAACCTTCGGCAATATTTTTAATCATTTTTTTCTGCTATTTTAACAACAAACTTTTTGTCAGGGTGAACTTCCCCTTTAAAATGTCAATTCTTTGATTTGTATTTGATTTGTATTACTTGATTTTCTATGCCTGAATGGAAATTAAATAAAGAATTAAATAGATCGAATAGAGACCGTATCATCTGTTCATCTTAACCATGTCTACTGTGTTTCTTTTTTTTTCATTTGTATTGTCTTCATTCATGCCCTCCAGTCTCCCACGTATTCCTTTCCACACAGCAAAAACTGTGGTGTTAATCGGTGTACATAGAGGACCACACCAGTTATTTTACACCGGTGTTAAATTGGTGGTGTTAGTTTTACACTTGTTATTACAACACCTTTGGTTGTTACATTTACACTCTTTGGTGTTATGTTCAATCTTAAGGGGGTAATTTTAACACCTCAGGGTGTGGTCCTCTATCAACACCAATTGGTGTCAGTTTTAACACCACAGTTTTTACAGTGCAAGGACCTCGGGCGTACAAATGTTAAGGTTAATCACTATGAAATATGATATGGAAATAGAAATAATGTAAAAGAAAGTAGGGGGAATCTTGATATAAGAAAGGGAATGATGTTGCAATTTTTCTTTTTTGTACTTATCATGATTATAGACACCTGTGTGCCGGATCACCGTTGCGCTCCAATCCGCAATGCGTGCAATGACAATTTTCCGGGGAATAATTTCGTGTATACCCTCCTCCACATAAGGCGCACACATCTCACACACAACACACACTCTCCAAACCCTTAAAATGGCGCCTTGTATTTTAGCTGCATCGAGATATGGGTGTATATACGGTGCGCTACTATGTTACCGCCAAGGAGACATAGCAATACAGTTAAATCTACAGGGGAGCTGGCGTCGGCATGTAGTACGCATATGAAGATTAAGAATGTACTATTCTATGTTGTGAAGATGTGGGAGGGGAGAAGGGTCTCCCCATTTGTACTGATATTAAAAGAAATGAAGAGCTGTTGATATGATGACTCCTCGCAAGGTCAGGTGACACGACATTTGATCTAGCAACAATTGCTCCTCTCTTAATATCTCAGAGGGCATAAAGTTAGAGTTGGGATTTGCAATATAGAACTGTGGGTTAAGAATAATGTAAAGATAAAGATTGGGATTTACGTAGTTTTAGAGGTTAGGTTTTATGTTGGCTTAACATGGTGCAGATTATTCATCATCGCAATTATCGCCGGAGCAATTGCAACGGAACCTTAGATCGCAAGGTGCTGTAATGGAGACAAACACGATGTATAAGCGATGACACGTTGGGGTATCGATTTACGCCACGACGGTGAATCACTGACCAGTCTAAACTGGTCGATAGTTTAATTATCGCCATTCTCACTGATTGGATTACGTGCTCATAATATATGCAAGGGCATGTAGAATATCAATATCACAACGAACGTCGTTGTTAACGTCTGCTAGCTTAAGATGATTGTGTTATGGGGTGCTTTATCATCCGACATGCATACGCAAACGCCCACACATAATCATCTTAATCAGGATGCGAGTAGTAGAACAAAATTTGAAATGCAATTTTAGCTAACTCTTTCAAATGCATTTCCAACTCATATAATTTGTCTTCATTTTTTGCACTTATGCATAATCTGTACCATGTCAGCATCCCGTTCGCCCCATCCACATTTCACTGTTATTTTTTTTTTAAACAACGCTGTTTACTATATGACTCATACAGTAGCTGTTTAAACAGTTTAAAAAAGTGCTTGAAATCTTATAAAAAAAACACAGTTGATTTATAATACTTGATTGTCAATAAATTAAGCTTGGTTACTGTTAAACAGCTACTATGTGATTCATATTTCAAATTCTAAAGAGCGTTTTTACTGTCTTCTTCTTTTCTCTCTCCCATCCCCCATCATTATCATCATCACAATCTTATTTTCATCATCATCATCAACAACAATAACATCATTATCACCAACATCATCATCATCATCAACAACATCATTATCACCAACATCATCATCATCATCAACAACATCATTATCACCAACATCATCATCATCATTATCATCATCATCGTCATCACAATTTTCATCATCATCATCTTCATCATTATTATCATCACCATTATCATCAACAACATCATCATCATCATAAGTATCATCATCACCGTCATCACATTCATCATCATCGTCGTCGTCATCACTATCATTACAATTATCCTCAACAATATCATCAACATCATCATCACCATCATCATCATTGCCATTATCATGAACAAAATCATCATCTTCATCATTATCATCACCATTATCAACACCATCATCTGTTTTAACCCCCGATAATTATTGGGGTTTAAAACAGATGATGGCGATTACATTTTGTGGCGATAATGATGATGATGATGATTTAGGATGACGATGTTTTCATGGTTTTTGTTGATGATGTTGATGGTGAAAATGACTATGAGGAGGATGATTCGTTTGATGGTGCCAATTTGCTCGATTCATTTTTGTTTTCCACATCAATTATGTTAATGATATTGCATTGCGAGGGGCCCTATGTTAATAATGAGAAAGAAAATGATATATCTAATCACTAGGCGCGACACATCAGGTGATAGCGCCGCCAGTCTCATTATCTACCGGTGACCCCCCGGGTTTGAAACCAATAAGATTAGGCTAGAGCCAGTTTTGGGGTGGCTAATCATTATTTGCTCAATGGAGAGTGTCTAATGGAGCATGTTCTTTGGATTGCTCAAAATCAATCCATGCTTTCTTGGGGAGTCAGCAAGAATACACATTCACAGTCAATGGATTGGAGAGACACACTTTACTTTCCATGCAAATCGAAGAAAGAAAAGAGGGGGGGGGGAAGGTCTATTTATAGTAAAAGAAGGAGTGAGGGTCACACATCAGAACATTACTATGAATAATCATCATGATCTTCCTTTTTTACTCTCTTTTAGTTTATTTGTAATTATTGCGATTTGTAATTTGTTATTTCTGTGAATCTTGAAAATCAATAAAAAAAATAATGGTTATGATTATTGTATATTATTATCATTGTTATTATTATTACTACTATTACTATTATTATTACTACTACTACTACGACTACTACTACTACTTATTCTTCTACTACTACTACTAACAATTCTTGAAAACGTAAATAAATGTTAAAGGGCTGGCCATACTGCATGGTCGTTGAAAGCTCCGTACGTCGCCGAGGGGAGAGTCGCCATTATCAAAGCGTTCCATCTTGATGTTTTTAATGACATGACCTTTTCATTTTTTATTTTTTTTATCATAAATGCTTCCAAACCACTACCCAATCTTTAAAGTCATTCCCAGGTCCATGCATAAAAATGGCGTCCATTCTGGGAACTAAATAGAAAGCTGCTCTTACATGTCTAACAAAAAGTCAAGGTAATGCAAAATGCTATCCGCATGTTACACTCTGTTGGCTGGCGCACTGTCATTAAAAAGTAAACAGCATCCACGATGATCGTCCTGAGAGAAGACCCCAAGCGGGGATAAGGACAGGTCACCAGACACCAGGATACTCCAAACGCGGACTTTGTGCCCGATTTCGTGGAGACGTCCGAGATTTTGTAACTGATTATCAGTATTTGAATTTTAGGCCAGTGTGATTGGGGGGGGTCTCATTATTTTGTTGGCGTTTTTTACACTGTATTTGAGTTCCCCGCCTACCCGCGAAAAACACCCCCTTTTATTCGTGTTTTCTTCTTTCTTGTCGATGCTGTCCACTTACCAATCTCAATGACCCCCCCCCCCCCCCCGGCTTAGCTTACGTACGTCCTGGAATGATAGTTCGATAATGGGGACAACCTTACGTCGGTTGTAAACTCTCGTATATAATGAACATTCACTCTTCATTGACCTTTACATCATGTGCAATCGTTGAGTCGTCATTACACCTTCATTGCTCATATTTTTTCTGCAATACTGGAAGACGTCAATGTGGTCATCAACCAACGATTGTTTTACGTCTTCAGCAGTATCCGCGTGTTAATCATGATGAACTGACTGGGATAAGGTGACTTTCACTTTGGGATCAGGTGGTCACGGTGGGAAAGATTGTTCGTATAACCACCGGATGAGCTTGATGAAGATGCTGAATGGTTAGTCTCCGCTGTATCTAGGGACGTGCGGGGTAGCAGGAGCGGATCTATACAGTGCGTTTCAGAAAAAAGGTAATCCAAAGCTAGAGGGCTGATATTCGGATCATATTTGATTTTTTGAAATTATTCTGCATGGATACAACTGAAAAACTCATCAGCTTTCCATTGATACCCTATTCGTACCATTTGTGCTACGCAAGTACGCATGACCAAATCAATCGCTGTTGAAAACAACAGGTGCAGAGACCACTTTTTCCAAGTTTTGGTTAAGTGGGTAAAAATGTGCACTTGGTAGAATAATGTGTTTTCCAAAGTAATTTTTGGAATAAAGTGTTACTTGAGGAATTTCAATGATGAATGAAAAGTTTGTCGTATCATGGACCTGGTCTTATTGGCCCACACCGTCAACATGTCCTCTCCATTGAAAACAAAGCCAGAAGCATGGAAGGATATCTTGGACAGCTCGTCTCACCAATGACAATGCCGGATCATTGTGAAAACATCCACCTCATATCAAATTTGGCTCTGCAAGTCATCTAAATCTTTGGGAAGAGTTGAAAAAACCTTATTTTTAATTGTCCCTAAAGGAAATAATCACAGGGCGCTCTCGGTGGTCTTTCAATGCCATGGTTGAGGGCAACAACTCAGTGTCCTATAAGAGTTCCCTATGTCTATCACAAATGATGCTGGAACGATGGGCAGGAGCGCCGTCCTGAATCCACCATAGATGCCTGTACACTCTTCACAACTGTCTTTCAAAATTTTGTCCAACTGTGGTACGATCTACATTCACTTATTAAAACACCATTTGGAAGAAAAAGGGTCCAATCAAAAGATTTTTGCCAGCTCAGACATCGATGAAAGTATTTACATCAGCATCTGCCTTTTCATCTATATAGTTTTCAGAAACTGGGAAAAGTGGTCTTTGCACCTTCTGTCTTCAACATCAACTAATTTGGTCATGCGTAGCGCAAATGGCACAAATAGGGCATCAATGGAAAGCTGATGAGTTTCTCTTTCATATTCATGCACAATAATGTCACAAAAATTAAATATACTTCGAATATCGGCCCTTTAGATTTGGATTACATTTTTCTGAAACGCACTGTATAGCATTTTGTTAACAGGTTGGTTGGACCGCGGAGCATATTTCATCAACATTTATGTCCGACAAAATGTCAGATCTGACAACTTTCTTTGATTTCAATTGGCTAAGCAGCACTGTCCCTATGGTAACTGTCGGATAAAGCAGGGCTTGTCGAATAAAACGTGTGACTAGTCCTTTCATGGAACGCGATCCCCAGTTGGTTTGGCCCAATGACAATGAGCTTTGACGTACTGCGTCTTAACCACCCCACCCTTCCCGTACATCACCCACTCTTCTGCTTGAAAACGCGTAGAAGTGGTGTTGGAGTTTGATGGGGGATCCCAAGTTGTGGGATAAACCCTTTATACCCGGCCCTTCCCTTCCCATCTAAATCCGCCAATGGTTAGGGATCGACAAAGACATTAATCCATATAGGGCCCCCCTATTTAAAATGTTACCACTCCGAAAACCTTCGCGAACTCTTCCTTAAAATTTAAACCAGCAAAAAAGAAGCCTTATGGAGCTGCATACAGTGGCCTACTTCAGTGGGTGTATGTGTGATCATGGTGACTGTTTAACAAATCACTTATGATTTAACGTCACCATCCGATTGACATGATCAGAGCTTGAACCTCAAACCTCATTTCATAGCTTCTTCTATCAATGATGTCTATGCAACTTTGATTGCAGTCGCAAACCACAACGCACAATGAATCACTTCTTCGAAAGGGCCGGGGGGGGGGGGGTCACAAGAATACCAGGTACTTAATGTCAACTAAGTGTTTGATAGTATAATTTCGCTTTAAAAAATTAAGCCTTATACTAGAAGATATCAGCAGTGACAGGATTAGACTGACCGCCCTTTCACACGGTAAACAGAAATCGTAATTTGAATGATGATTCCAGTGAAAAAATGCTAATGACGAATATTTAGCACGTGTGAAGCCAAACTAGAACATGATTAGAATGACGAACGAATGCTAATCACAGTTACGATTACGATAGCGATCATCATTACAATGATGATTCAAGATTCACGTGTGAAAAGGCCCTAAAAGCTTCAGTCCGTTGTTTTTCTGGACTATTACCATGATTACTGCTTGATTTACAGCAAGATCCTCCATAGACTAATCATGCCAACACTCTGTCCAAGAAAGCTATACCCCCACCCACTACTCAAAAGAAACTAGTATCGGTATTGTTAATTGATACGTACAATGAACATTTTCATCAAAATACGGGTCTATGAATGATTTAGGTTTTGAAAATGATCAGAGTCGAGATCGAACATTTAACCCATGTGTGCGAGATGGCTAGCCGTCTTTGTTTTTAGGTTTTTAGGTTTTTAAAATGATCAGAATCGAGATAAAACATTTAAACCCATTGGTTCATTGGTCCCTCATACTGTGTGCGAGACGGCCAACCGTCTTTGTAGGAGAGAGCAAAAAAAAATCACCCTTGTAATAAAAAAAAGCAAGTTGAAAACCTCCCACAAACTGTATAACTATACTCACGAGCGACAGATGGCGGTATTCTAAAAAATGCTTCAGTGTAATTTCTTGCATTGAATTCATCAACTACTCTTACAATAGTTGACATTTCTTTTTTCGTTTTATTCAATTTTGAAAATGCAAACAAATGGAAGCACGATGCTGGTCATTTTATTCCAGCTCAGAACAAATCCATTATCATGGCTTAAGTTTTATGATTGAAAAATCAAGATTTATATTCAATGATATTAGCTCGATCTACACTTTTCTGACAGAGGAGCCTTTGGAGGGAAACTATAAGAAAACAATTAATCTGAAACTGGCAATCGATATCCTTGATGATGACAAGATTAGGAATATTGACGTGCCATAAATTGAAGCTTAACCATGAATGATCACTTATCAGTGCATTAGATATATAACTAATGACTAGTAGTCATATTATATAGAATCCGCTTAAAAGCAGATAGGATATAGGATAGGATACCATCCTACTGAAATGAAAACATTATGGAGTTCAACTTCTTACTTTTGCTAAATGGGTTGAAGATTACTGGCGTACAGGTGGGGGATGGAGGTGGGGACTTGGGGCCAAGGACCTCCTCCCCTTCTAACGACCAAGAAAGTAAAGAAAAGAGGAAGAAATTTCTAGTTGTAAGTTACTCTTTGGGACCGGCTCAGGAGGGATAAATCAAACTACCCCACCCCTTGCATTTAATATTTAACAAATGACATTTAAAGGGGATAATTCCCGACGAATAGAATTATTCAGAAGTTGCACTTCTTTCCCCGCTTGACAGCAATTTGCGAATTGGTATAACATGAAAATACATTTCAATACATGATTTACCAGTAAATAATATTTCAAGAATGGTAAGAGTTTGTGTTTTGTTTCTCTCGTTTTGGATATTAATGAAGTTTAATGGAAGACAAAAAAGTAAAATATTGAATGGAGAGTTGTGCGGTAACACCGATGTAGGTTAGTCCTGAAAAGTACTATTGGTTTATATGTCTGTAGCTCTGAAAAGAACTGTTATTCTCAACGTTTCGAGTACATAAGTTTTGATCTTCGTCAGAAAAATTCAGCAAAAAGTAAAAAAATTACATAAAAATGTCATTCTTAGTTTCAAAGTTCAGTATGTTTGTTCTAAAAAATCCAGGTTAATACTAATTAGGTAAGTTGTTTGTCTCACTATTTTTCACTGTAAGTTCGGAAGCGGAAATTGTATACGACGAAATTTTCTACATAATAGTTTAATATAAAAGACAAGATCTATTTATAAGCGTGATAGAAAATTGCATCCCCCTTTAAACTTAATTAAATTGGGGGGCATTTTCCTGTTTGCCTTAACATTCTGATTGGAATGAAGAGACAGAAGAGGACAAAAATACATCAAAGCGCTAAAAATATTCCTTATTAACTAGAGCATGGAATTTGTAACAAAAAAACATCATTTTCCACGTTACATATTATATTTCTATTTTTTTTTTGTTTTTTTTAAGTCATCCACCCGGAAATTAAAACCGATTCATGGCATTGTCAGAAAACAGAATTCTGAGAAAATTGATTTGAGTGTGGCATTTCTTTTTGTGATTATGATAACGCTTTCTACTTTTTTAATCGATAAAATCAGTTGTTTGCTCCCGTACTTATTCTTGGTGATTTGGTATTTCGAATGGCATATTACAGGCGGGGGCAGGCTGCTCCCCAGGCGGATTTCACCGGGAAAATATTTTTTTAGGGGAAAAGGAGAAAAGGGAGAAAAAAAGGAAGGAAGGAAGGAAGGCAGGCAGGCAGGCAGGCAGGCAGGCAGGAAGGAAGGAAGGAAGGAAGGAAGGAAGAAAGAAAGAAAGAAAGAAAGAAAGAAAGAAAGGAAGGAAGGAAGGAAGGAAGGAAAGAAAGAAAGAAAGAAAGAAAGGGAAGAAGAAGAGGAATGAGGAAAAGGGATAGACAAAGTGAAAAAGTGAAGAGAAAACTATTAAAGAAAACCATAAACAGCGAAAATGGAAGGAAAGTGGGAAAAGGAAGGAAAGAAGAACATGTGAGAAAGAACAAATCATCCCAAGATACTAATACATAATCATGATTAATACGAAAGGGAAAGAAATTAAAAGATGACAAAAAATAGCAAACAAAGCGGGGAATGATTCGAAGGTAGAATGAAATGAGCAAACAGCTAAATTGGAAAATGAAGAAAAGGGACAAGACAAAAAAAAGAAGATGACAAATACCTCGGTCACATTTGCTCTACGGCGGCCATACGGCGAGTCGGAAACATCCGTTTTATTCATTTTTATACAAACCACCTATATTTAGCTGGGATAAAAAATGTTAAAACGACCGTGTTTTCGATTCGCCGTACGGCCGTCGTAGAGCAAGTGTGACCGAGGTATTAATAACAACCGGATTGCCGAGGAAGAAAGGGAAGATATAGATGGATGGTATATATTATTAGCCTATGATCATAAGCTTGCTAAATTTTATGCAATAAAGGTCGCAATCAGGACAAAAACGGCCTTAGCCAAAGGCTAGACATGTCACCTATATACCTATAGGCTAAATCTCCAAAGCTACTAGGAGGCTCTTTCCATGCAAGACCCCGTGCAGTAGGGGCTCTTCATCTGTAACCTTCAAAGGGTTCTATATAAGGGGCCCCTGTATGGACCCTTCCTGGAATAAGCTTTACGTATAAGTACTGGCATACAGCAGGGGCCGCGGAACGGTTTTCAAAGTGGGGGGGGGGCTGAACATGCAATAAATCACAATCATAATTATGGTCATTTTTACGTTTTTGTGATACACGGTTTTGGAAAAAAAAGTAGGGTGCTGCAGCCCAGCCCCCCCTTCTGCCGCCCCTGTGCAGGGGGGGGGGCAGGTTCCACAGCCAAGGGGAAATCAAATAAAATAAAGGAGGCAAAGAAATGAAACGATCGGAAAACAATGAAATATGATGTTAATTGCTGAATGTAATGTAAAATCTATCACAATTAGAATTTTATTTCAAAATACCATTTTTTCTCGCTCGCCTCACTCGCTAGCGACTTTTTACAAATCTTCACATATTACTTTGTTGTGCCCCTCAAAATATTTGGTTTATTACGCAACTGCGTTGAATTAATGTGCTGTTTAAAAGCTACATGATATGATAAAAAAAAATAGTCGCCTTCTGTAAGGTTAGAATGGCTTAATATTATCGAGAGGTTCCGAGGGCCCTGTCCCGGACCCCACCCGCTAAGCCCTGGCGTACAGATGGAAGGGTTGGGCCATGGCTCCCAACAGTTGATCTACAACCAAAAAGAAAGGAGGAAAGAAAGGAAAGCAAAGGAAACGTGTAAGATGTGATGTTATTTTCTGAATGTCATGTCAAAATCTATCTCATGAAACTGTGATTTCTTTCTAGCTCGCTTCGCTCACTCGGGACTTATATTGAGCACTTTTTGCCACACACACCGCACTGTCCCCCCCCCCTCTGTTTTGCTCATCACGCTACTGCCGCATAGGGATTCGCCCTAATACTCGCGAACAATGATAAATCCTGTTCAAAGTGGCATACAGATCAGGAAAAACAAAGAGAAAAGCAAGGAGAAAAGGTTAATATATGATATTTTTCTGAATATTACGTCAAAATCTATCACAAAATTTGATTTTGTAGTAACAATGTCGAAGGTTTGCTTGCTCGCAACTTTTTTTTGGATAATTTTGCACAATACGCCACTATTTGGCCCACTCAAAAATGTTGCCTCATTACGCCACTACCTATTCATACCATGATATGACTGGGAAATTGTTGGCTCACTGCCCCCCCCCCCCCTGGCAAACGACCCCTGTTACACCCCTGGGTATTTCTACCATAATTCTATCAGGTTATCTAGCTGTTCTCTAATTGTCTAAAAAAAAATCCATTTCCATCGTTCACTTGTTTTTCTTCTTCAAAATCTCATTTGTTTTGATCTACACGAAGAGATCAAAGTGAACAATGAGACTATGGACTTATTTGATTTTACATATATTTTATTATTATCATTTTATCATAATATCTAACATTATTATTATTTTAATTATCATTATTGTTATTGCTATGATTATTATTACTATTATCATCATCATCATCAATATTATCATCATTATCATTATTTTTATGATTACTGTCATTATATTACCATCATCATCATCTTCGTCGTCATCATCGTTATCATCATCATCATCATCGTCATCATCATCATCATTATCATCATCATCATCGTCGTCATCATCACTATTATCATCAATAACATCATCATTATCATCACTATCATTTGAACTATCATTATAGGCCTATTAATTATTATCGATCGTCGTTATGTAGCAGGCTTAATCTGCACTCTCTTTCTTGGTGATGTTTTCAATATATTTCATATAGGTATCACAACCTGACACAAGAACAAAACAACGTTATTAAAAATAAACAACACAGTAGATTTAAAGGGGAATCCAACCCAAATAAAAAAAAAATTATAAGGAAAATAAAAATCAGACAAGTTGATAGGTGAAAGTTTGAACAATATTGGACAAACAACAAGAAAGTTATGAATTTTTAAAAGTTGTAAATATTGGTAATCACTATACCCATGGAGACTTCAAATTGGCCGCATATGGGATGTCATAGTGATGTAAAGCAAGGACTATTTCTCCATGTACTCCAAAACATATTTTGACTAAAATGTCATTTTTCCCAAAAGTTTTATTTCAAATTATATTTTTCTTTCATGAGGACATAAAACAATATACTACCTGGGTTATATTTAGATTACTGCCCCAGGGGAATGGGTACTTTGGAGAAAACCACAAATCCCTGATAATAAAGTACATGGCCTATGAGAAAGTTGTCCTTGCCCCTTGTCATAATTTACTTACTGAGTTGCCAATTTGAAATCAACATAGTATTAGTGATCTCAATTTTAAAGCAGCTATAACTTTCTTATTTCTTGTCCAATTTCTTTCAAACTTTCACCATTCTGTTTAATTTATTTTTCTCCTTCCCGACACAACATTTTATGGCCAAGGCTGGATTTCCCTTTAATTGTGGTAAAAATATAAGTAAAAACGCTGTTTAAGATTTCATACAATTTGTTTGCTATTATGAACCTTACAGTATTTGTTTAATCGTTTAAACAATTATTATTAATATTGAAGATTAGATATTGAAAATTAAACTTTGTTGCTTAAGATTTAAACACTTATTGAAACTGTCTAAACAATTAGACCTACTGTAAGGTTCGTATAGCAAACAGGGTAGTGTTTCATCAATATTTTCATCTGACAAGTTGTCAGATCTGACATCTTTCCATGATTTTGATTGGCTGAAAGGCAGTGTTCCTATGGTAACTGTCGGATAAAATGGGACTTGTCGGATAAAACGTCCGACAAGTCCTTTCATGAAACGCCCTCCCGCATTGTATATTTTTTTACTGTGACCTCAGTCACATTTGCTATACGGCGGCCGGAAGGCGAATTGAAAACAACCGCTGTATTTATTTTCATTCAAACCGCCTCCTCTATGTATCTAAATGTAAGTAAAAATGTTTAAACGGTTGTTTTCGACTCGCCGTATACGGCCGCCGTATAGAGCAAATGTGACGGTCACATTTATTGATAATAACACATGAGGTGGACATTATAAATTTAGGTCGTCAAACAAGTTTTGAATTCAGCTATATATATATATATATATTCTCGAACTAATTCAGAGTCGAGTCAATTTAATTAGGCTTATTATATTGAATCCGCAATAATAAGGACAATTTTTCCGTAAATATGCCAGTCATTATCTTTCCCTAAACAACCACAGATGTGAGCGAGCGTTTTGGAAAACACCGGGGAAAATAACACAATACACACGGTATGATTTAGGTACAATGTGTCTCAAAAAAATGCAAAGATCGTTCAGTCATGCACTCAAATTGCACCTCTTTCGTTTCTTTTTTGTAAAGATTTATCATATATATTTTTAGATTTGGTTTACTTGAATATTTATCATTTGTATTTTCTGATGTCATATTTTATTTATTGTAATTAATGCTTCTTAATTTTGTTGGAAAAATTGAATAAATGAATGAACGAACGATTATTATTATTTTTTTTTATTTGCATTTAAATCTATATTCCACTGTACTACATGACTGTAGGGATTTTCCGTACCTATGTTTATAATGTATTATATACCATATATACAAGAAAGGAGTAAACTAGATCTCTTTGATTTATACTGTACTGACTCCAGTTGTTATATACGATGTTTTCAATGCAGGGGCAAGATTTTAAAGTGATACTGTCATCCTATTTTAAAAATTCATTATGATAAAATGAACTGAAGAGGAGATAAAAAGGGGAAAAATTGGTAGATAGTATAGCCGTGAGGAAATTATGAATTGCCTCTTATTGCTGGCCAACTTAATTCCATTTCACCAATATTCATAATGCTTTTTTTTATTTCCATGTTTGCATTTATTTTGAGCCCCCTCTCCCACGCGCCCACATATACGCACACTGTAGGTCATTGCATTATTGCGCGAATTGGGTCTTTGTATAATAGTCGATTGTTTTTGCCCTTGCCCCCCTTCCCTCTCTCTCATTTGCTCTCTCCCACTCCCTCCCTGTCTTGTTCATAGATAACACTGGCGGATCCAGGGGAGGGGGGGGGGGGAAGCCGGCCCGTGTCTCCCCCCCCCTTTGAGAGGCACCATTATATTTTTTCAATGTAAAAATCCCACTAAAACAGAAGTGTATATCCCCCTTTTGAATTTGAAGACCTTTTTTCTTTCTTCTGCTTGTTTTTGAGTTTTTTTTTTGCTTTCAATTTTTTTCCGTTGACAAAGTACCCTTAATTTTTTTAAACCCCCTTTTTTTTTGGGGGGGGGGCTTCTCAAATTTTTCCTCTGGAATATTTGCCCCCTTTTGGAAAATTCTGGATCCGCTCCTGATTGATAAAATGTTTTACTCTTGATTGGTTGGTTGAGTTTAGTGTGGAGGTGGCGCTATCCATCGATATCCGATGATTTCCGCCAGGCTAAGCGAGGGGGATTGCACCCTCCCCTGTTACCCTGCTCTCGTCATTCGATTTTGCTATTAAAGGACAAGTCCACCCCAACAAAAATTTGATTTTAATAAAAAGAGAAAAGACAAAAAAACATAACACTGAAAATTTCATCAAAATCGGATGTAAAATATGAAAGCTATGATATTTTAAAGTTTCGCTTAATTTCACGAAACAGTTATATGCACATCGTAGTCGGTATGCAATAATATTAATGATGAGACTGATGACGTCATCCACTCACTATTTCTTTTGTATTTTATTACATGAAATATTCTTATTTTCTCCTCATTGTCAAGTGAAACAACGACTAATTCCTCCCTGAACATGTGAAATTAGCCACACTGTATGATTTAGTCAACTTGTTCCTTTATTGTCAAATCTGTAAAAAATGAAATATTGCCGAATTCAAACATTAAAAAAACAAAATAGTCTGGTCTGTTAGCGAAATTATGTGGACACGGTGGACAAAAGCATGATTTTTTCTCCAGACCTTTGTTTATGTATAAGAATTGAAAATGGGGTATGCTCCAAAAAATCTGGCTGCAGGAACATAGAAAAAATGGGGAATTTAAGAGTTTAGATTGGTCTGATATATAGACTAGCACTAGTGCAAAACTCAGTAGCAGTGCATTATTTTGCATAGGTTTAGTTCTTAAATTCAGACCCCTTTTGAACAGATTTTCTGTTTGTCCTCACATCTCAATGGACTAAATATCTGAATGCAGATGCTAAACAAGCCGAGGGGTGGCGGTGGAGGGGGTCGAAGGTTGGTATATTTTGGTCTTGGGGTAAAGAAGTCCAAGACATATTTTTTTGCATGAGTTGGATATTGCGTTGCCATGGTAACAGTGTATTATTGCAAAAATAAGGCAAAAATCTTGCAAATAGAACTACTTCCTTTGTTTTCATCTGATTCTCATGAAATTTGGCACACACATTGGTAATGAGGTGAAGATGTCTAAAACAAATTTTTGTGACTTTCAGAAATCTTGTTGCCATGGTAACAACATATCATATGGTGAAAATTGGGAAAAAAATCTTACAATTCCAACTGCTTCATCAGTTTTCAATCAATTCTCATGAAATTTGGCACACACATTGGCATCAAAGTATAGATGCACAAGGCACTTTTGTATGTGTTTCAGAAATTGTGTTGCCATGGTAACAACATATTACATGGCAAAATTTAGGTAAAAAACTTGCAATTTGAACTCCTTCATCAGTTTTGATCCAATTCTCATGAAATTTGGCTCACACATTTGCCTTGAGGTAAAGACGTGCAAGAATCATTTTTGTGTGCATTTGTCAGAGAGTGCATTGCCATGGTAATCATATATGATAGCCAGAAATGCAGGAAAACTCAGTGTTGTGGATCAAACTACTTCCCCTGTTTTTAGTCAGTGCTCAAAAGAGTTGGAAGAAATATTCATCTTCGTGCAAAGATTCATAGTGAATTCTAAATGTCTTCTGAACCATTGCTTCTCAACCCTTTTCTACCCGAGGGCCACTTTGAGAACAAATCTGCATTCAGAAATGTCCGGTAAATGGGCGACAATTATAAAAGGGTAAGTCCACCTCAGAAAAATGTTAATTCGACTCAATAGAGCAAAATCAGACAAGCACAATGCTGAAAATTTCATCAAAATAGGATGTAAAATAAGAAAGTTATGACATTTCAAAGTTTACCTTATTTTCAACAAAATAGTTATATGAACGAGCCAGTTACATCAAAATGAGAGAGTCGATGATGTCACTCACTCACTATTTCTTTTGTTTTTTATTGTTTGAATTATACAACATTTCAATTTTTTACGAATTTGACGATTAGGACCTCCTTGACGAGAAAATAACAATATTTCATATTTCATATAATAAAATACAAAAGAAATAGTGAGTGAGTGATGTCATCAACTCTCTCATTTGGATGTAACTGGCTCGTTCATATAACTATTTTGTTGAAACTTTAAAATGCCATAACTTTCTTATTTTACATCCGATTTTGATGAAATTTTCAGTGTGATGCTTGAATTTTTCTCTTTCTATTCAAATCAAGTTTTTGTTGGGGTGGACTTGTCCTTTAACTACATACACAATATGCATGCACATAAGATTTACATTGAAGTTAGATCGAAAACATCATTTAGTAAAGTGTGCCTGTATATGCTTTGCAACATGTATGATACCAAAAAATGTGCTAAGATTTTATTTGACCCAAGTAGACCGATCGGACAAATCATATTAACATGTTCAGACAGGTATACGTGTATACTATAGTTTTCCTTCCTTTTTTCTCTCTCTCTCTCTCTCTCCTGAGCTTATTGCGGCCCACTTGCAAGTGCTTTGCGGCCCACCAGAGGGCCGAGAAGCACCGGTTGAGAGTGCTGTTCAAAACCGGGGGGGCTGAAGGCCCCACTTTTTTCAAAAACGTAAAGATGACCATACCATTGTGATTTTCTGCATGGTCAGCCACCCCCTCACCCCCCCCCCCACTTCTGGCTCAGCCCCCCCCCCCTTGAAAACCATTCCGCGGCCCCTGTTAACTGCATTAAAATGTTCACGCCAGAGTGTGGGTATTAATCATCTTCAGTATAGTATTTCTATGTTTTTGGCAGAGGGGGATTGGTCCTTAAAATCTGACATCAAAATAATGAAGGTTAAAGGCGGTGGCCATTAGGAACATGGTCATGGTAAACATTCTTAAAACCTTCTGCTGTAGCAGAGCTCTGACACTGGCAAGCAAACGGAATGTGTAGCCCTTCTACTTTCAACAGCTGATTTTCCAAAACTTAGTTCCACCTCCCCAAGATGTGCACCCCCCTCCCCATATTACTTTTAGTTCTACCTCCCCATGCTCAAACCAGTCTATGCCTTTGCCCCTCAGGGGTCTTTGTATTTTCAAAGCGAGACATTACCCTTATTTTTATTTATTCATTTTTTTTTTTTTTGGGGGGGGTCTTTAGAAAATTAACTCATAAAAGTACCTTGTACCTTGTAGTTCCATTCCCTGAAGTCCTCCACCAGGAAGGGTAACACAGGGCTGACGACAGTGGGAGTATTATTATTATTATTAAGTTAAAGGATTATAACTAGGAACTTAACCCCCCCCCCTCCGAAAAAATAGGGGGCTGATATATTTTTTTAGCAGAAAAATGCCCCCCCCCCTCTTAAAAGGTAAGTCCTTTGCACTTCAGAGTTCAGACCATTCATTTGAAGTTAAATGCATTCTGCTTTGATAAAAAAATTGTTTACGGTACCCAATTATTAATCATTGTTTATCTATATTCTCCTACTCAGTCTTTTTTTCATATTCCGTTCCTACTCTTTCTTTTAACTTTATCACATCAGTGATCACTCTTGATTATGAGATTCACCATACCATCTCCTTCCGTTTCCTCTCTCCTTTTTTTACTCTCTCTCTTTCTCTCTCCAAGTATATTTTTCTGACATATTATAAAGTATACCTTTAAAATGCAACTAATTATAGAAATATATATTTATATATACAAAAATCTGTGCACTTGTTTTAGAAATTCACTTGCAAGTCAATGACTCAATAACATACCACATCAAAAATTCTATTTTCTTTCATTTAATTTTTTTCAGTATATTTCTGTGACAGCCCCTGCTTTATACCTAACCCTAACCTTCTATATTTTTATGTTGTCTGATTTTAAGGACCTACTCCGCCCCCAAAAAAGAACCTATAATTGAAGGTGATTAATACCCCCCGCTATTATATGACATTAAAGGGAAATTCAACCCAAACAAACACTTGTTTTTAGAGGAAAAGAAAAAAATCAGACAAGTTTATAAGTCAAAGTTTGAACAATATCAGACAAACCATAAGAAAATCGTGAATATATAAAAGTTGTAAACATTGGTAATCACTATATCCATGAAGACTTCAAATTGGTCGCATATGTGATGTCATAAAGTTATGTAAGGCAAGGACCACTCTTCCATGTTCTTGCACACCTTTACCTCAAGGCAAATGTGGGAGCCATAATAATTTCATGAGAATTGTTTCAAAACTGATCAAGTAATTCAAAATGCAAGGCTTTTACCTAAATTTTGCCATATATGTTGTTACCATGGCAACACAATTTCTGAAAACACACAAAAATTGCCGTTTACATCTTTACCAATGTGTGTGCCAAATTTCATGAGAATTGATTGAAAACTGATGAAGCAGTTGGAATTGTAATTTTTTTTCCCAATTTTTACCATATGATATGTTGTTACCATGGCAACAAGATTTCTGAAAGTCACACAAATATGTGTCTTAGACATCTTCACCTCAATACCAATGTGTGTGTCAAATTTCATGAGAATCGGATGAAAACAGAGGAAGTAGCTCTAACTGCAGGATTTTTACTTTACTTTTGCCATTAAATACTGTTACCATGGCAACACAATTTCCAACTCATGCAAAAATTGTGTATTGCACATGTTACCCCAAGACCAAAATATGTACATACACACCAACATTCAACCCCCTCCACCGTCACCCTTCGGTTTGTTAAGCATCTGCATTCGGATATTTGGTGCGTTGAGATGTGAGGACAAACAGAAAATCTGTTCAAAAGGGGTCTGAATTTAAGAACTAAACCTATGCAAAATAATGCACTGCTACTGAGGTTTGCTGCAGCTAGTCTAGTCAATATCAGACCAATCTAAACTCTTAAATTCCCCATTTTTTCTATGTTCCTGCAGCCAGATTTTTTGGAGCATACCCCATTTTGAATTCTTATACATTAATAAAGGTCTGGAGAAAAAATCATGCTTTTGTCCACCGTGTCCACAAGTAGGGCATTTTTGACGCTAACAGACCAGACTAAAAGAAATACTGTGAGTGATGCCATCATCGACTGACTAATTTGCATGACACTAAGTCGTGCATATCACTGTTTAGTGAAAAAAATAAGCGAAACTTTAAAATGACATAACTTTCTTATTTTATATCCGATTTTGATAACATTTTCAGCGTTATGCTAATTTGATTATTCTCTATTTATTCAAATCAATTTTTTTTCGTGGACTTGACCTTTAATTGCACTATGTGTGAGATATATATTCACCGAGGAAAGGCATTGTGGAGTAAAATATATAATTATTTTGTTTGCGTGGCCCAGTGAATTAGTCTTCGGACTTTGAAACAGAGGGTCGTGGGTTCGAATCCCAGCCACGGCGTAATTTCCTTCGGCAAGAAACTGATCCACAATGTGCTGCACTCAACCCAGGTGAGGTAAATGAGTACCGGTAGGAAGTAATTCCTCAAGAAGCTGTGTGCGCTATGAAGGCCTAGCTTAGCCGGGTCATAGGAGCGCCTTGAGCACCTAACAAGGTGGATAATTATGTGCGCAATATAAATACCCTATATATTATTATTATTATCATTATTATCATTATTATTAACATCTTTTGTTAACATATTTTGTCTTTTGTTATAAAGGAGAATGAAACCATTTAAACAAGATAGCTTGTGTGAAAACAGAAAAATCAAAGAAACAGATCAATGAAAGTTTGAGAAAAATCGGACAAATAATGAGAAAGTTATGAGTATTTGAATATTGCGATCACTAATGCTATGGAGATAGCGAATTGGCAATGCCACAAAGATGTGTGATTTCACTTGTGAACATTTCTCCCCATTACTTTAGTATATATTTCACTTGAATTGCCTCTTTTATCACATCTATCCATAGATCATTGTTCTTTCTACATGAGGGCATGTAATACATATTTTTTTAAGAATACATCATGGATAGATAGTTTGTATCATCATAAGAAAAAGCAAAAAGAGACATTTTTTAGGCATTTTATAGTCCACCAAAGGGAAAGTTGTTTATCAGTGACATCACACATCCTTGTCGCATTGCCAATGGGAGGATCTCCATAGCATTGGTGATTGCAATATTCAAATGCTCATAATTTTCTCATTATTTGTCCGGTTTTTCTCAAACTTTCTTTATTTTTATTCTTAGATTTTTCTATTTCTACACAAGCCTATTTGTTCCAAAGGTTTCATTCCCCTTTAACATTTTTTGTTAACATATTTTGTCTAACATCTTTTGTTAGATTTGACAGTTAATGCTCGTGCTTGTGTTTTCCTTACATGGATATGGGTGTTAGTTAAATGGTTTTAATAATGTGTCTTTTGAAAGCATCATACTCCTTACTCCATATCTTCGGTTTATTAAAAAAGCCGAGTAAAAAATATAGAACAGAAGAAGAAAGAAAATGGTATCTACATGAAATTTTTAAGAGAATCTCCAGATATAAATGCTTGTTTTAAATTCTCTTTTATTTATTGAATTTAAAAAATGTGCTTTATACTGCTCAAGACATCTCGAATCTAAAAAAAAAATAGTGGTGGAATCGGGGTCTTTTTCTTTTTTTTTGCAAATCAATGCCGTTTAGGCCAAAAATAGCATATATAGGGCTATTAAATTATCGTCGATGAAAATATATTGTGTAGCCTACATCTAAAAATATGTCCATTCATCTATTTTAGGGACTCGCATGAAGAGAGAGTAAATAGGTCATTTCCAATAATATCATGGAATCATCCAAATATAAAATATTGACCTGTTATAATTGCGAACTGGAAGACGAAAACATCGACGAAAAAGCAGGGCGGTTGTTATTGCTCGTTTATAATTGCCATAACAACCATTACAACCGCAGATGTACATATATTTTGCCAGTTGAGATAACAACACCTTGACGAGGAACAATGTGTGCCAAAAAAAAAGGATATCAGCAGAACAGGGGACTTGAGGGGAGCGTTTCGTGAAAGGATTTTATCTGAGAAGTCCCGTTTTATCCGATAATTGCCATAGTAACAGCACCTCTCAGCCAGTCAGAATTTATCATGGAAAGTTGTCAGATCTGCTAACTTGTCGGACAAAAATGTTGATGAAACGCTCCCCAGGAGGCTGAAGCAGTCACCCCCCCCCCCGTCACAGGACTAAAAATGTGCTGATTGTTTTTATCCTGTTTAAATATATCTCAATAATAGATAGATAAATGAATAATTTGAAAAAAAAAACATGTCATACTAAGAAACCAGTTCTCACTCATATCATTTTGTTTATTGTGAAATGTATTTGTCTGATTAAAAAAAAAATGATTAAAAAATGTGCTTTAAACTCAGATAGATAGGTCTATATAACTATTTAACATCTCTCTTTGCGTTCATATTCTTTGTTTGGTAACAATTCGTCGTCGGTATTTTTTTTTGGGGGCATCGATCAGCACCCCCCCCCCCCCCAGGCATGCACTTCAGGTCCCATAGACCCGATCGACATTCCTCGATCTGTTTACTGTAATGCATTCTTTATACTTTATTCATTCGTAAGGGGGACACAATTAATATCAAATGTCCCTCTATTATTTTTCGCCTTTTATGATGGAGGGAAAAAATGCATCATTCACAAAGAAATAATACATGCATATAGGACTACTTGACCTTACATATTGGGCAAAAACCTCTCTTTTTTTTGCTTGTCAAGAGTTTTTTGTGCTAAAATGACCTTACATTTTGGGTTATATAACTTACTTATTTTATTTATTCATTCTTTTTTTTTTTTTTTGGGGGGGGGCTTGTCAAATTTTCCAGTCCCTGGCCCCCACACCTTTGGTGATAGATTTCCGCCCGTGCATGGTCTTATTTCTTGTCATTGGATCGAGTTTGACATCTCTCATAGAGTTAAAAGATCTCTCACTCAGAGCCAGAGGAGGCGCTACAGGAAGGGGTGCAGTCGCATGCCCCCCCCCCCCCCCGGGTATGATTTTTTCAAGTAATAAAAAGAAGGAAGAATAAAAAAAGGGGATAAACAGTGCTCAGCAATCAATTATTGAAGGTGAAAAGGGTGCTTTAATCTCTTTAATGTGGTATCCCCGCGGTATGTAGTCATATCCATATTTTTCATAAAAACTAACTGTGGTGGGGAGGTTGGTGACGACACAGCGCAAGCTAGCAGGTGTGCTCCCGGTGGCGAGGTTGTAACGATCACGCGCGATCTTCTGCATGTACCTTTTTGACTGTAGATTTTGTTCTGGCCACACAGCCTTTGAGAAATAAAACGTGAGTAAAATCATGACATGACATTGAAATTTTCGAGACTTAAGTCGACCTTCTTTTATTTGACGGTGGATCTAATCACCATGATCACTCATTCTGTTCTATACTCGGGAATAATTCCTGAACTTATTAAGCGGGGCGCCCGTGTTCGCCCTGGCCTGACCTAACCCAGGGAGCTCCCGCCCCCGCAGCGGCCGGGCGGGAGCCCAGGACCTTACCGTGTATAAATTGACCATACTCACGGGACTAGCGTGATTTATGGTCTTAATATTTCTCCAAATGAATTGTGAAAAGAGAAATTATGCACTTACCATGATTGTATGGATGAAGGTCTACATGGTCTAACGAGTGGCAGTTTTCCTGATATCTGGGCACAGACTGGAACCTCAAAAAACGAAAAGTTCTCTCCTACCCCCTTTCGATCGGCCATTTTGTGCAATTCTTAACAAAAATGGCCGATCGAGACGGGGGTAGAACTAGGAGAGAACTTTTCGTTTTTGTCTCACCTGCGAAGCAAAGTGAGACTATAGGCGCCGCTTTTCCGACGGCGGCGGCGGCGGCGGCGTCAACATCAAATCTTAACCTGAGGTTAAGTTTTTGAAATGACGTCATAACTTAGAAAGTATATGGACCTAGTTAATAAAACTTGGCCATAAGGTTAATCAAGTATTACTGAACATCCTATTAGAGTTTCATGTCACATGACCAAGGTCAAAGGTCATTTAGGGTCAATGAACTTAGACCATGTTGGAGGAATCAACTTCGAAATCTTAACCTGAGGTTAAGTTTTTGAAATGTCATCATAACTTAGAAAATATATGGACCTAGTTCATGAAACTTGGACATTAGGTTAATCAAGTATCACTGAACAACCTACATGAGTTTCACGTCACATGACCAAGGTCAAAGGTCATTTAGGGTCAATGAACTTTGGCCGAATTGGGGATATCTGTTGAATTCCCATCATAACTTTGAAAGTTTATGGATCTGATTCATGAAACTTGGACACAATAGTAATCAAGCATCACTGAAAATTTTGTGCAAGTTTCAGGTCTCATGATTAAGGTCAAAGGTCATTTAGGGTCAATGAACTTTTGCCGAATCGGGGGTATCTGTTGAATTACCATCATAACTTTGAAAGTTTATTGGTCTAGTTCATTCAAGTATCACTGAACATCCTGTGCGCGTTTCAGGTCACATGACCAAGGTCAAAGGTCAATGAACTCTGGCCGGATTGGGTGTATCTGTTGAATTACCATCATAACTTTGAAAGTTTATGGATCTGATTCATGAAACTTGTACATAAGAGTAATCAAGTATCACTGAATATCCTGTTCGAGTTTCAGGTCACATGATCAAGGTCGAAGGTCATGTAAGGTCAATGAACTTTGGCCATGTTGGGGTTTTTTGTTGAATAACCATCATATCTCTGTAAGTTTATTGGTCTAGTTCATAAAAAGTGGACATAAGAGTAACCATGTGTCACTGAACATCTTGTGCGAGTTAGAGTAGTATTCAAAGTCAGCACTGCTGCTATATTGAACCGCGTGATGCAGGTGAGACGGCCAGAGGCATTCCACTTGTTTGAGGTTCCAGTCTGTGCCCAGACGTCAGGAAAACTGTCACTCGTTAGACCTTCATCCAACCATACAATATTCATGGTAAGTGCATAATTTCTCTTTTCACAATTCATTTGGAGAAATATTTAGACCATAAATCTGAAATCATGATCATGCTAGTCCTGTGAGTATGGTCAATTAGTTTATTAGGCCTACACAGTAAGGTCCTCATGGTGCCTGGTGGACCGAAAAAGTCCAGGCCCAGGGGCGGTTTTCTGAGGTCATTTTATCTTAAAAATATTTTATTCTATCTTTTAAAATGAAATTGGTATTCTCAGTTGACATTTTATTTCTTAGATCAAATTTAGAATTATTTCTTGTGTAGATCCTCTATAAATTTTATTTTGCGTAGACAGTAGATTTTTATTATTAGGGCCAGGGCTAGGCCTAGGGCCAGTAATGTTTAATACCCCCCCCCCCCGACCCAGTTGTTGACATACAATCAATTTAACAAAGTCATTTGGAAAAATTTACAAGTGAAGTTTCATCATTTTTTAGTACAAAAATATTATTGATAACAAAATAGAAGATGATTTTACAACTAGATCTATTTGAATTCATATTTTTAATGTAACCAAAGCCAAAAAAGGATGGTTTCAAAAATATTAAGTGTCTGGACACCTAGCCCCCAATCATCTTACTGTACGCAACAGAACATTGTGTATCTGGCCATTGCAACACAGATATGTGCTTGTGCCCATGTTACTTTGAAGAAAAAAATAAAACTTAAAAGAGGGTAGGGCCAGGGTGACCAGATTTCTCAAAATGAAAATATGGGACAATTGAAAAATAAAGAACAACAAAGAAGGCTACACAGTGTTAGTCTTGTGAAAAAAATATATAGAATTGGAAGGGAGGGTGAACAAAAGAATGAAGGAGAGTAAGAAAAGACGAAAGAAAATAGGTGAATTGAGAAGAAAGAAAGAAAATATTTATTTTTATTTATTTATTCATGCATGTTCACAATTTACAGCGTAAAAGAATACACAGATAATATATGAATATACGAAACACAAACTTAATGAGCATACACAGGTGTTGCAACATAAGCTAAAAGCTTGACTGGTTGAAGAACCCTTAAACTTGTTTTGCATCCAAGCAAACAAAAATAGAAATGTTAGAATAAGGAAGAAAGGAAAGAAAGAGAAGAATGTAAGAGACTGCCAAGATAAAACAATTAAGTTTCAAATTGTTATGAATATATGGTATAGTAATTCAACAAAGTTAAATTCTTAATCTTCAGTTACAAAGCAAAGAAAGAAAACAAAACAAAATTACTTGCTAGCACTTTACAGATTTCTGTAATTTTGAAAGAAGATTGTGCTTTACAGCCAATTTAAAAGAATGTGAGGTTTTCAAATATTATGTGGAAGAGAATTCCAAACATCTGAACCACAGTGTCTGATTGATTTATGAGCTAATGCGGTGCGCCTCGGAATTACACGGGGGCGACGGGCGATTTCGCCCCCATGACAGCCCAAATCGCCCCTAAAAGTTCTCAAAACCCAATGTTTTCAGGCGACTATATATTTGGAATCGCCCCAATAAAATACCATCGACAATGTAAAAAATACTTCACAAAATTACGCTCTCCGGCGGCAGAGCAAGCGCATCTTTTATATCGCCCTTGCCAGCTTTAAGTTGAAGGGTCGATGCAATATCCGAGCCTTCCGCAACACCGTAAGCTTCGCGATTGTAAATAAACGCGCAATGCAATATGGGATCTTTAACACAGGCTTTTTAGAATTGTTGACGCACTTGCCGCATGGCTTATGTATATGTACGCGTGCATGATTAGACTGCAACTAGACCACATGCATCTTACAGTATATGCACAGAATTGTAAGCGATCAGCTGATGATTGTGACAGCTCTGATTATCGACATCGTCGAGTCGGAATGCGAGATGGATAAGCAGCGAAGCCATATCCTACATGTAATTTATTGTATTTTAAATATCTGGAAAGCCAAAGTCAAGTAACTTTCAATTTACGAGAAGCACAGTTTCAAATTGCCTAGTGCGTCTCTTTTTCAATACCACAGTTGTTCCATACTTCACCATTTGCAATTTCTAATGCATACATTTCCCATTTGGGATATCACAATTCTGTGATATAGTAATTCGAATTGCTCAGGAAATAAATCCCTGTTCACAGCACATAAGATGATGTGCTGTGCGAGTCTTTTATCGTCACAGTCGCTGACTTTGCTTGTCAAAACGGAGCTATAATAATCCAAAATCACTTCGCTTGTAGTTGTGAATTATAGCTTTTTAATTTCTTGAAGAGGGGTAAATATCAGACAATAAATTATCAAGCAAGGCTCAATCTAAAAAACAAAAAAATATGAGGATGCCGTGCGCTTGAGTGTGGTACTTGCATGCTGTTAGCTAGCTAGTTTGAGCCCATGTTCTCTGCCTGAGCTCTGGGTGAGAATTCTATCAGTAATGGCCTAAGTGATGGTGATTTTCTGTTTCAGATAGAGTTTAGATTTCATGTTAATTTTTTAAAACTGTCAAAAAAATTATTATTTCTTCATTGTGATGAATATTTAAGTTATTAATGAATACATTTTCACCAAATTTAGACTCTCCCAGAATGAAAGGCATTTTCTGTGGAGATCTGCCTTTTCAAATAACTTTTGAAAAACTTAAGGTACATGAACCTACAATACATGTACGTAGCCTGTGGCTATGTGCAGGAATTTAAAGGACCGAGTTAGATATTGATTACATTTCTTTAACATAATTTATATGCAATCCAAGTGCACCTCCCAGTCACAATCACACACAAACACCCACACCCGTGATTTTAACCATGAAAAAAATCTTAAATTTGTTTTTCTAAAGTTATTTGATCTGAATTCTCTCTTTCTCCATCTCTCTCTCTTTTATATGTTTATTTTATTCATTAATTTCATTTAGATTTTTTTTTTGGGGGGGTACTGTTAGTTGTTCATTAAAGACGAAAATAAATAAGCCCATGTGTGTGTGGTTGTAAAGGGGATATGGAGTGGGGTGTCAAAACACACTTAAACATTTAAATCTGATTTCTTAAATGTTTGAAATCAAAAAGCCAATAAATTCTTGGGGCGCTCAAATCTGAAGTGTGTGAAGCTGAAGGCGACTCTGGTGGGATCACTGTTGATTATTGTAAGGCCTGTAAGACATTCCCCCAACACCGGGAGCTAAAAAAAAAAATGTTCTGAGCTTTTAGGCGTCACAGTGAGTCTCGGAATGTCAAAAGGTAATTGCTGATGTGCGATAAAAAAAAGTAGCCCCATGAATAAGAAAATAGCCCCAAGATATTCAGTGGTAGCCCCAATGTAAAAAAAAGTAGCCCCTAAAAAAAAATTAATTCCTACCCTTCTTTGCGGGGATTAACCAAATGTATGTTTGATGACTGTCTTGTGCTATATGAATGGACAGTGCTATTAGACTGAAACATTGAAGAAAAAGAGTCAGGCAGCATATTGGCATGAAAACGAAACATAAATATAGGCAGTTTGCAAAAAAATTATATCTTCTACCTTCAAGCACTTCAGTTTTTAATAGAAATAAGGGATTTGGATGATCTCTGTAACCAGACCCAGTGCACATGCGAACTGCATTCTTTTGCAGGAGAAATATATTGGTAGTTGACACTTTAGATGTACAGTAGCTCAAAGAACATTGCAATATAAAATATGTGGCAGTACAAGAGTATTGTATATCATCAATAATATCCTATCATTAACAAATGTTTTTACCCTATATAATACACCAATATTTCTAGAGATTTTGGTAACAATATGAGTGACATGATCACTCCAGTCTAGATTCTGATTAACATACCCACCTAGAAATTGTGTACACTGCCTTTGTTCAATTTCAACTCCATTTACTTTAATGCTTATTTGTTTGTTACCAGTAGATTTCCTCCCCTGAAAATGAACAATATTTGTTTTTCCTAAATTCAGGGATAAAAGGTTACTTCTGAACCATAATGTCAGCTTCGGAAGTTCTGAATTCATTTTGTGCTCTAGAACACTTACATCACGATGTGAAATGAAAACATTAATGCAAAGCAGCTGAAACATCACATATATCATTAATGTAAATGAGAAATAGTAGTGGGCCTAGAATAGACCCCTGTGGGACACCACATGTTAAAGAAGAAATATGAAGGGGAAAATGAAGGAAAAATAAAAGATATTAAGAAATTAGAATAAAAGAGAAAAAAAAGGTTAATTGCTTGCTTGTTCAAAAAATAACTTATTTTAGCTGCGCATCGCAAATGCCGAGTAAAATTTTGATGAAGAAATCGGTATATGATTATTTACTTACCAAAAGGACCTCTTTAGGGTCTAAACATCGGATGTCTTCGCTCAGCTGCGCGTGACTCTGTTCTTGAAAATGAGCCAACAGCACGCATTTCCATTTCAATCGGTCGATATATCCGATGCTTGGGACTCTTGGGAGAGTGCCATATTTGGAAGGGTGTTAAATTTCCCTCTGTTGGGACCCCCCGAATTGCAGTTGTTTTTTGATCAAACATGTACGATCTCGGCGGCCATATTTCGGGCAGAGAATGCTTCCCCCTTCCAAGACTTTTTGGGTCATCGATCTTTTGGAGGCCATAGTTGGCGAGGTTCATAAGAATCTTGGGAAGTCAAAATCATGGATTTTAGTACTGGAATATTTTTTGAGCAGCAACCAGTTCAATAGCACTGCAGATTTGTTAATGTATCTCATGCACCCTGCCAGTGCGGGTCCCTGTAGTTGTTGGGAGGAAGTTGAAGTCATCTTCATCTGATATTTGGGGAATTTACACTACTTAAGTAATAAAGTTGCTACGTGGCACTCAGTATATTGTGCGTGGTGGATACATGTATGTGCCACAGAGGGGACCTCCATTCTGACACTCAAATTTCCATTCCAAAGGCTTATTGAGAAAAAGATCAAAGAAAGCTGTCCATATATTCTTTCGAGATAAATAAGAAAGAAATCCGTTCCCAAGGCAAAGGCTAAACGCTTATTTTTCGTTACGCAGATCCGGCTGCATTGATCCGTTACAATAAGCTGCATTTTGGGTGAAAAGTGGCCCGCAGAGCGCAGTCCAACCATCGCCTCTGGGTGAGCGCACCCGGTGCCCATTCCGCCCGTTCCTTTGGGATCCATACGCGCACACACGCAGGCGAACTGTTCCAAGGACAAACATTTGTAGTTCGGAGGGCCCTCCTTTTTATAATAAGCATGTTCCAAAGCTCTCCCTTTTTTTGTCTTGCCCGCAGCACATACCTACCAGTTTTGTGGTCGAGCACACCCCCCCCTGTATGTCTCATACATGTATGTTTTTTGCAGTCTGTGTATCCCCATGACCCTTTTTCACCACCCATTTCTCATTTTGCTTTCTTTGCTTTACAGGAGAGAGTTGAAATAATTAGTGTGAAGTGGCCTCACCAGAACACAATCTCATCCAATCTGCATAGAACGAGCAAGTGTTGGTTTGCACTCATGCTTGTCTGGAATTTCATGAGGCAAAGATTCACCCTAGGTCCAAGGTTGATCAAGTATCATCTGAGGGAATTTTCATCATCTGTCCCCCTGTATCAAATCAGGTATTTTTGCATTCCTTTTATTATTTCATCATCATTAAAGGACAAGTCCACCCCAACAAAAACTTGATTTAAATAAATAGAGAAAAATTCAACAAGCATAACACTGAAAATTTCATCAAAATCGGATGTAAAATAAGAAAGTTATGGCATTTAAAAGTTTCGCTTATTTTCAACAAAATAGTTATATGAACGAGTCAGTTACATCCGAATGAGAGAGTCGATGACATCACTATTTCTTTTGTATTTTTATTATATGAAATATATGAAATATTTCGATTTTCTCGTCATTGTCATGTGAAATGAAGTTTCATTCCTCCCAGAACACGTGGAATTCCATTATTTTAACATTTTGTGCTTCAGGCAAGGAGGTCCTAATCGTCAAATTCATAAAAATTGAAATATTGTATAATTCAAACAATAAAAAACAAAAGAAATAGTGGGTGACATCATCGACTCTCTCATTTGGATGTAACTGGCTCGTTCATATAACTATTTTGTTGAAAATAAGCGAAACTTTGAAATGTCATAACTTTCTTATTTTACATCCGATTTTGATGAAATTTTCAGCATTGTGCTTGTCTGATTTTTCTCTATTGATTCAAATCAACATTTTTCTGAGGTGGACTTGACCTTTAAAGAAAAGGTATGACATCTGTTCATTTCGTCTGCCAGCAGATGATATAATTGTCAGAATGTCTGGCACCATCATGGCTAATCCAACTGGGTCTATTATAAATTTTGGCTAATTACCATTTCAGTTAAATCCGATGGGCAGGTGGTCTATATGTTGCAATTCTCCATATTATAACTTGGTTCCATAAATAGTTCATTTAATCATACGGGCTAAGTGATGTTCGACCAAGTGAATGGGTATAGCTGAAACCCTATTTAAAGTAGGAGTGGGCTATACATGGGTCAAAAATAACTTTTTTTAATTCCTTGTAATGTATCTCAACATGAAATGACAATATTTTTTTTCTCTGGTCCGAGAAAAAAGTGTGCCGGGCCAAAATCTAAAATGGCCTCCAAAACCCCCACAGTTTTGGCCACAACTTCTTTATTTTATGGTCGTTTTCTTTGGTTTTGGTGTCTATTCATATGTGTATGGGGGCAGGCAATTTGTTTTTCATATGATTAGTACTTTTAAACCATTATTTGTAGAGTTAAGAGGTAATTATACCTAAATTTTCTAATTTTTATAGCCTTTTCAGCAAAAAGGAGGTTTTATTGTGCTGGGGTTCTTGGATATTGGATGGTACAAGGTCAACAATAGGAAGCAATAGGAAACCTACATTTGGCTGAAAAAAAGGCTATAAAAATTGGGAAATTGGCACACTTTTTTCTCGGACCCAAGACAAAAAATATTGTCATTTCATGTTGAGATAAGGTAAAAGGAACACAAAAAACTGTTTCCACAGTAAAACCAAAAATCACCCATTTATAGCCCACTCCTATTTAAAGAAAATTTGGCAAAAAGGGCACTTACACTAAATGGTAAATGTTTGTAGAATACTTATTCGTAAACAAACTAGGATTAGACCATGAGGAATGAGATCAAACACACTGTAGACTAACTGGGTATAGACGAATTGTACCAGTTGATACTGTACCAATCTGAATTTTACACAATTTTTAAGGGGAAGTCTGGCAACAAGTTGGTTTTTAATAAAAGCTGACAAATTTAAGAAATGTTACAGTTCGACACTAAAATATGAAAGAATTAATTGAGGTACGATTTTATTTTTTTTATTTTTTATTTTTTTATTTTACAATTTATACGATTTTGGATGTTACAATTTATATGAGAGTAGCAGCCCCATAAGTCATGTGATATACATTGCATGAATTCCTGTTTTTAAATGAATCATGGTAATGGAAAAAGATGATTAAAGAAAGTAATTGAGCGCAACCCTGATCATAGGAGCTTTCTTCAGGGCCCTGTCACAAAGAGTTGCGATTGATCCGATCAATCACAACTATGGACGGCCAGCGATGTCATCATCTATTATACATGTTTGTTCTAAATATTTTATATTTATATGATACTATTCATGCATTCATTGTTTTCTTGAAAATTCAGTGTGCCTCTTTTTGTTTACAAAGGACATTGTGCAAATTTCCTGTAGAAAAAATTATGACACTGATGGATTTCCATAGAGTTACGATTGATTGGATTAATCGTAACTTTTTGTAAGATGGGCCCCCATGTGGAATGCGCTGGTCAAATAGTTTTTTAATTGTGACATGCTTTACCTGATTAGTTAAATGGTTACCTTTAGTAGTACATGTATATGTGTAATGGTCATTTATTTTGGGAATGGGAATTTTGTGTAAGCAGGTCCTGTATTGCTTTTATTGCAATTTAGATACAACTGTAGTCTACCTTAAATTAAATTTGAAATATTCTTTTTTTTGTTTATGTTAAGGCGAATTAAAAAGCTGCATTCAACGGAATTGCTCAAAAGAAGTTCCCAGTATCAAGAGTCAAATACAGGTGAGTAATTGTCAGTAGTCTAGATAAAGGCATTAGCATCTTTGAGAATAGATCCCCAACAAAGGTCATCAAAAAAAAATACATAAGAAATTGCAAGAAAACACTATAATACATAAATTATCTAAGACCTACATGTAGCTAAGAACATGACAAAGAGTTAAAATTCCAAAAAATTTGGCATTTCAATCCATATTTATGGAGTGAGAGCAAAAAGTATGATTTTGTATGCTAATTACGCATAAATTACCTTTATTATTAGTAGTAGTATTATTTCTATTTATTTGGCAAATAATACAAAAGTACATTTCAGTATAAAAAATACAAAATAAGAAAGATCAACCATTGGAACGCCAGGGACAGCTAAACAATAATAAAGTACTCGTAATATAAAGGGTTGTGGCATGCGACAGGAGTGATCGAAAACAATATGTGATAAAGATAACATAAAACTATATGGACGAATTATGGGTAAAGATAAGTGATAACCATACCCCTTCTACAGTTAAGAACTCAAATTTAAATTTAAGAGGGATATAGAAACCAAAAAGTTGAAACATTCTTTAGAAAACCCAAAAGAAATAAACAATGCGTATTCATCTAATAAATTTATAATTACAAGTAAATGAAAATGAGTGGAAATGATGGGGGGAGGGGGGAGAAGAAAACTAAAGGTGACAAAGAGAGAGAAAAGGAGGTAGGGGGAGAGAGATGGAGAGAGAGGGGTGGGAAAGGAAAAGATGAAGTGACACAGACAAAGGAATTGTAAACACACCCAAAATGGTATAATGATACTCAAAATCAGACTTATTAAAACTTTCTAAGGGCTTAAACACTAAACAACTCATTTAAATCGGGCACTGGTGGAGGTAAACGCTACAAGCCATCTCAAATAAGGAATTCTCGACCACCCCTGACGCAAGGACTCTGGGAGCTCATCCCAATAACGAAAATGCATTGATTGCCGGACCATTCAACCGCTGAGTCCGCGCACAGAGGTTGGCGAACCTGATCTTGAGTTCAGTGAGTATTTACCAAAATGGCACGCCCAACAGTAGTACATTCAATTACACAGAACAATGACTTCACAACATAAGAGATAAGGCAATATTTACAGCGAGAATGTAGACATTGCCAATTTAAGAGCTGTATTCTGTCATCATAGCAAACTTGTAAGCTTGACACGGTATTGATTCAATTTTATTTATCAGAAGTTGTCCGTGCAAATGCCAGACTGGCTGACCCTTATTCTAGTGTCGGGACTATGAAGGATTTATAGATAGGAAATATTGTGTGGGGTGCTAGTGATTTGGTAGCTGAAAAAAACAAAGCCTAGCATACGATTTGCTTTACGATATATGTATGCGACGTGGTTATGCCATGTCAGCTTATTTTTCAAAACAATACCTAGATATTTAAATTCAGACACTGGTTGGATTAAAGATTATAGTATCGTTAAGGCCATAATTGGGAATTCCGGGATGCCTAGCGCATGTAATGGGCATTACCATTGTTTTCTTTTTTTCGTTTATTCAGATTTTATTATTGATAAATAGCAATTTCCATTTTCCATATTTCTATATTTTATTATTAATAGCAATTTTCATTTTCTACATAAGTTTAAAAACAATGTAATAGGCAACGTGACAGCCAATTTTCAGTGCATTCCCCCCCCTTTCCCCCGGCCATATGACCTCCCAAAATACCCCAGCCTACAATGTATTAAAAACAATGTATGTAAACAAACCAGCTAACTAGGTTGCACTGTACAAGTGTGCATAATGATATCGGATTCAGATCAATGAACAGGACAGAATAAATTGATTCAGGTAGATGCTGGACCGTTGGAGCCATCATCACCGAAAAGGCAAAAAGACATCACCAATAAAACTTCTACACTGAACTTTCTTGAATTCTAAGATCTGCAGGCTTAATAGAAAATTCATGCCCAATAGACTGTTTCAGTAATACAAACCTAAGCAGTGGCATGCCACTTAGTAGAGGTACAGACAATAATTTTGCTTATTTAAGTTGAATAGCATTTTGTCATTCATGAGAAAAAAAGGCTCTCTAGTCTATACTACATGTTAGTACTGTACATGTACAGTTCCACAGTCATGTACCGGTATATAAATATGTATTTATTTATTTCAAATATTCAAAAGAAGGGTAGCCCTATCAGTAGCAAGCTGGTTTTCGTTGGGGCCCTTCGTAAACAAACACAAATATAAAACATAGTGACACACTCAAATATAAACAAAGAATAGAGCATAAATACTAATATTGAAAAACAATGAAATAATCATAATTAACTATGGAAAATAACAAAATAAATAAAATACTATACTGTACAAATAATGCCTAAAAATAAACAAAAATATATATACACATGAACAAGATATACAAAAAGATGTACAAAATAAGGAGAAAGAATAGAATAGATTCCACCATTAGTCCCTATTACATATCAAATGTTTTTTTCCCATTTTGCCATTCCCGTTTAAACTGTTTTATGTCTTCTATGAATTGGAGGTGTTCAGGTAATTAATTTTAATGCAATGGGCCTGTGATAACAAATGATTTCTGGTAAAAGGTTGTACAAGCATATGGCACCCTGATTTTGTCTATTTGTGCTCCTAGTTCTTCGAAAGGATACTTCTATAAATAAACTTGCCGCAAAGCACCTGAGGAGCAGCTTCGTGTAAACATTTTTATTAAGCAAGATGCTCTAAAAAAGACATTGCATATTCTTGGCCAAGATAATATTTTGAAAATTTGCGCAGATGGAGTTTCCCAAGAGAAATTAGACACCAAAGTATGCTGCCCTCTTAATGTAATCTCTCTAACTTACTGTGATTAATTTCCAATCTTCCCGACCAGACGGTACAGCAATACATTGTATGAAGCACTACAAAAGCCAAATACAACTTTTTCAATTGTACTTTATGAAAATACTGTTTACAGCGTCAAATAATTCCGAGTTTTGTTTCACAATTAAATCTATACTCTCAACATGTTTTCTAAAGTCGAGAATGTTATCTATAACTCCTAAACATTTATACATGTTCCAATTGACATCCATTTAACACTATCGATAGCATATTGCTGTCTAGCGATCTTAACTTTTGTTTTGATCCTAGTAGCTTCTGCTACACTAAAAAGCTTCTTGTGCGGAGTACATGTACGTTGTGGTGCATAGCATTACCAAAAAAATTATTCACAAGTCATACTGTGTATGGATGTTTCTACTCATACTGTACATTCACCCCTGAATATGTGATGTATTTATATCTTCATTTTAGGAAAGAAAATGTCAGCTGAGGAGGGGACGCCAGTGGCGAAAGATGAAGGAAAAGCTGACAAGCGACCACAATTTGGGAACAGATATCTTGAAAATCCTGACAATGTTTTTCAGCATAATGCATGGTAAGCTGTTTTCATTCAGAAGTTCCAGAATGTATGAATTAAAGTCAAACCTCTCAGATACAAACTTTACCCCACCCCTTTGTGCCAAATAATAGACCCCCCCAAAAATAGCCTATGGTAAAGGAACTGACATTATGTACGTGCAAGAGGTTGAACTTGAGGAAGGGGTTTTTGTCTCACCTGCGAAGCAAAGTGAGACTATAGGCGCCGCTTTTCCGACGGCGGCGGCGACGGCGGCGGCGGCGACGGCGGCGGCGACGGCGGGCGGCGGCGGCGTCAACATCAAATCTTAACCTGAGGTTAAGTTTTTGAAATGACATCATAACTTAGAAAGTATATGGACCTAGTTCATGAAACTTGGCCATAAGGTTAATCAAGTATTACTGAACATCCTATTAGAGTTTCATGTCACATGATTAAGGTCAAAGGTCATTTAGGGTCAATGAACTTAGACCATGTTGGAGGAATCAACATCGAAATCTTAACCTGTGGTTAAGTTTTTGAAATGTCATCATAACTTAGAAAATATATGGACCTAGTTCATGAAACTTGGACATAAGGTTAATCAAGTATCACTGAACATCCTGCATGAGTTTCACGTCACATGACCAAGGTCAAAGGTCATTTAGGGTCAATGAACTTTGGCCGAATTGGAGATATCTGTTGAATTCCCATCATAACTTTGAAAATTTATGGATCTGATTCATGAAACTTGGACATAATAGTAATCAAGCATCACTGAAAATTTTGTGCAAGTTTCAGGTCTCATGATTAAGGTCAAAGGTCATTAGGGTCAATGAACTTTGGCCGAATCGGGGGTATCTGTTGAATTACCATCATAACTTTGGAAGTTTATTGGGCTAGTTCATTAAACTTGGGCATTAGAGTAATCAAGTATCACTGAACATCCTGTGCACATTTCAGGTCACATGACCAAGGTCAAAGGTCAATGAACTTTGGCCGAATTGGGTGTATCTGTTGAATTACCATCATAACTTTGAAAGTTTATGGATCTGATTCATGAAACTTGTACATAAGAGTAATCAAGTATCACTGAATATCCTGTTTGAGTTTCAGGTCACATGATCATGGTCAAAGGTCATGTAAGGTCAATGAACTTTGGCCATGTTGGGGTTTTTTGGTGAATAACCATCATATCTCTGTAAGTTTATTGGTCTAGTTCATAAAAAGTGGACATAAGAGTAACCATATATCACTGAACATCTTGTGCGAGTTAGAGTAGTATTCAAAGTCAGCACTGCTGCTATATTGAACCGCGTGATGCAGGTGAGACGGCCAGAGGCATTCCACTTGTTCTCATCTATGTTTGTCAACCATTTGAAAATCCTCCCCTCCATTTGTTTGTTTGGTGGATGTACCTGTTCACATGATCTGAGATAGGTACATTATTTTTTAGCCATAGGGGCAGAACCAGGATTTACCTAGGAGGGGGGTCAGAGGGGGTCAGATTATCACCCCTCAAGGAAATATCTGTTCTTTTGAAAATTGTTGACAAGCAAAAGAATAGTAATAATAATAATTATTGGTCAGGGTGGGGGCTAGGCCCACTTGTCTCCCCTACATACATGCATGTTGACCCCCCCCCACAGACCACATTCTTCGCTAATTTGCTTTTAATTCCTCTCTCACCAATCTCTTTCCTCCATCTCTGTTACGGCAGGGACAATGTGTCTTGGGATCCAGAGCAGCTTGAAGCAGCCAAGAAGAAAGTAGATGAGAACTCTAGTCAGCCGGTTGACCAAGAGAAAAGAGGTACAGTTATCAGAAAGGGGTCCCAAGTGTACATGGATAGCTGCTAGACCTGAGCACCAGTCACTTTGTGGCTTTTTTGTTATTGGTCTAGGAATAGCACACCTCGAGTGACGCAGCATGGTAGATAACAGTGCAATACAAGTGACTGTGTCTCAGCATGGTTGATGAAAGTGCAATACAAGTGACCGTATCATTATTGACAGTCTTGGTAATATTTCTAATTAGAATTCTTTACCAATATAGCATCTAATCTTAAATAGTGATAGCCTGTAATCCAGGCAGAGGCTACGGTTTTCATCTTTGCTTTTACGAGTCTGATGCTGATACGCGAAATGCTGGCAATATGTCTGATGCAGAAGACTATGCAGTATGCACAGTGGCAACCACTACCTATACACTCTGGTCGTGCGCTAGTTCTTGTTTTTTTTTGTGTGTTTGTCTGGCCAGTGGCACTTTTCCATTACTTAAAACCCACAGCAAATTCTAGTCTATGGAAAAAAATTAGCAAGAGCTAACGCAAGACAGGAGTGTATTAGCGCTGTGCATAGTCTTCTGCAATGTATTGCTGACATTTCAGCTAACAGCATTGAACTCGTAAAGGCATTCACAGTCTCTCCTTAGATCATAGACTAAGGAAATGCTAAGTTGAGACTTCCAGTCATCAAACTTGATTGTCTTTGTCAGAACCAGGGGCACCAAAATAAAATGAATAAAAAGTCTTAACTTTAATGGTTTATTCTAATAAATTTAACTATGATTGTGATTAATGAACCATTTGACAAATCAACTTAAACCGTGGGTTATAATAGTTTGGATATTGCAGTGTATTTTTTTTCCTAGTATGATGTCTTTGCTTCACCTTCGTGTGAACCCTAATTTCTTTTCTTGTGTTTTGTCCACATGATTTAGAATTGTATGAAGCTGAAGCAGACAGATACTGGAATGAGTTCTACTCTCAACATCAAAACAAGTTCTTCAAAGACAGGCACTGGCTCTTCACAGAGTTCCCAGAACTATCTTCCGACAGTGTCCAAGTATCTGGGAAAGAGACCAGCTCTATAGGTGGTATATCTCAAGGAACTACTGAGGCTGTTCCTCAAGATGGAAAGGCTCAGAGAACAGTGGAGTCAGATCAACAAAACACCCTTCCCCTGAACACCTCAGAAGGAGCAAGAAAAGAGGATTGTGGACAAAGTTCTGCATCATCAAGAACCTGTCCTGGTGAAGCAAAGGCTGATGAATCCCTTGATGATAATGTTGACTTCCCAGGAAAGTCTGCCTCTAAAAGGATTCTCGAAGTCGGCTGTGGAGTTGGTAACACCATCTTCCCAATCCTGCAGACAAACGCGGACCCCAGTTTATTTGTCTATGGTTGCGACTTCTCTTCTGTGGCCGTCGATATTGTCCGCCAGCACGCAGAGTACAACTCATCCCGGTGCCATGCCTTTGTTTGCGACATCAGTGATCCTGCATCCAAGTTTCCATTCCCTGATAATAGCCTAGACCTCATCGTCCTGATCTTTGTGATGTCTGCTATCAACCCTGAGAGATTCCTATCAACGATCCAAACCCTCACTAGACTCCTCAAGCCTGGTGGTCGGATTCTCTTCAGAGACTACGGTCGCTACGACATGGCTCAGCTACGCTTCAAGAAGGGCAGGTGCCTGTCTGACAACTTTTACGTGCGTGGGGACGGGACACGGGTCTACTTCTTCACACAGGATGAACTGCAGGAATTGTTCTCATCGGCTGGTCTGATAGAAGAACAGAATATAATTGATAGAAGGTTGCAAGTCAATAGGGGAAGACAATTAACAATGTATCGTGTTTGGATCCAGTGCAAATATAGAAAACCATGACACGATTTCTTTATTACTGAGGATGTTACATGTGTCTTCTCCTCCTTGTTGCTTACAGTAGATACTGAACGAGTCAACCTTCCATAAGTCCAATGGTCACCTAACTCATTTGGGACCAGAATATGCAAAATATGTCCTTTGTTTACATCTAAGTTGAATATGCCTAAGTCAAACAGATTCTGAGACCCCTAGAGATTCAACTTAGGCACTTGGGCTTAATGGTTGGACACATTGACACTTGGTAGTTTGGATTTTTTTTAAAATAAAGTAAATGACCAAGAAAGGTTGCAAGTAATATAGAATAAATATTTTTGAAAATCCTAATTCTTATGTACTCTTGTTGATCGGTTATTTATCATATTGTTCTGCCTTTATTTAAAGGCAAAGTCCACTTGAATGAAAAGTTGAATCAGGGGAATTTTTTAAAGGAAAAAGTCAAACAAGCATAATGGTGAAAATTCCATCTACCGTAAACCAGATGAATGTATAATAAAGGAGTTGGCATTTAAAGTTTTGCTTAATTTCACATAATTCTTGGATGCAAATTTTGTTCAATACACATATGAGCAAACTGATGTCGCCCACTCAATATCTCTATCATAATAATCATTTTTCCCCTCGTTATAAAGTGAAAAGGTTTTATTCCTCCCTGAATATCTATAATTCAATAGCTATATTGAGAAATCTGCAAAAATATGGTCTATTCTACAATGCATATCATAAAATAAAGAGTTTGGTTGCAAAAGGGACTTTGGACCATTCTGAGAAAAATCATGTTTTTTTAATTCTCCCATATTGCTATATTCTTATGAGACACTAAATTTTCACGATACCCTACCATGTGAACATAGAATTGGGTATAAAAGAAATCTGTCTTTTAAAAAAAAATCTTTGTGGATCTAACCCCTTTTCCAACCAAACTGAAATGGATCTATCACCTTTTGAAGAAGGGGTGATTTTTCTTTACCATTTTTGTTCACTTTTGAATTGGGAAATTCACCTTGGTATCATCATATAGAGCTACTAAGTCAATACATTGAGACAACAAAATCAAATTTGATGAAAAATAGATCTAACCCCCTTTGCAACTGAGCTCTTCAAAATACAAAAGAAATAGTGTTAATCATTTTGGACATTTTTTATAAATGATTTCAAAATTTCATTTTGATTAACAATACAAACTAATGACAGACAGTAAATACAAGTATGAGACGACACACTCAACATACCATGCATACATTTCTTTTCTTTATTACATATGTTACAACAAAAAAAAGGTTTCACATACATATCGGATATCATCACATTATGTACTTGCAGAATTCTCCAAACATTGTTTATCTAATAAGCTATGATACAAAAGTCCATAATGGGTAACATCCAGCATAAGGAAAGATCACTAACACTTGATCCTCTTCATAACCACATATTAATAATCTAGAACACTGTGTTCTGATAAGAATACCAAACGATACTCGTGGCATGTCTTTCATGTACAATAACCAAATAAATTCATGTTAATGTAAACAGATATTGGTGTACCATTGTCCTATGTGGAATGAAAGCACACCATATTGACAAAGATCCATATATCCTTAAATCTATTTAAAAAACATTAAAACTACGTTTTAAAGGAGAATTCAAGATGAGTATCATAATTGTATGCTTACTTTGCAACTAGATGATTACATCCCTGTAAACTATTACCCATTTAATCTTTTTGCAAATATTAAAGTGGGATGGAAAAAGAATGTTTGTAGCACAGAAATAGAAGACTGGTAGCGCAAAGTGCAATAACATTATAAATTCATGACAATTTTGGGATGTATAGTTTAGTTTACAACTATATGTATAAATTCCCTGTAAACTATTGAGCTCCATCATGTGTATATATAGGAGGGGAAGAAAGGAAAAAAATGTCCATAGCACATTAATAGTAGACAGGTATACCAAATTGTATTACAAATACAAATTCATAAAATATGTGAATTTCACTTATTCTGAATTATTTTCTGAATCCATTTCCTAAAATGAAAAAAAATTACATACAGGAAAATTCATGTACCTTAATCACAAAAGATCTGAAGTAAATTAGCATGAGGACAAAATACTGATATGAGTTTGACAAATAGAATTCATACCATGGTAAAGAAACTTTCTAAATTTCTATATCCTAATTTCAATATTCAATTGATTGAAAAAAAATACATTAGTGACCTTCAGTTCAATTTGATGTAGATAATGATAAAGTACTTAATTTGTACTATGCATTGGTTTATGACACTCTGTGGCTTTGATTCGTGCACACAAACGGGAGTGCAAACTTGAAATATGTTTAAAATCGAGTGATATCTTTTCTAAGCAATGATTATGAAAATATGTCTCCTTTGCCAATCAAATCCAGGTACATATTTTTTTCATTTACTATTTTCATACCATTATCATTAATACCATTCAATGAGCAAATTAAATGGTTAACATTTATTTATACATTTTACTTATCCATTCCTATAAGAGTTGGATAACTTGAATACATTGAATATTTTCTCACGAAGCACATGTTACATTTTCAGGTAACATTTGCAAATTAAACCAATTATGCATGAAACAAGGAAAGATGAATCCAATCCTCCTTCTACATGTATATATATGATATATATGAATTCAATCATTTTCTAAAAAATAAAAATCTTATGAATTGTTCATAGTACCGACAACTTACTTGGAAGCCATTTTTGTTTAGTGCATCTGTGCATGTGCATTATTTGTTTTATGTTTTTTGCATTTCATCTACACCTAACTACTGCTTGATTCCCTGTAAACAGAATATTTACACTATCTACTATGAATACTCTTAAAAAAAAAAAACTATAATACTACAAAGCAACACACCCAAGGTCTTGAGTAAAAAAAAAATAGTGACATTCAGAGAAATGTTGACATGAATTAAATTTTTTTTTTTTTCAATCTGATTGGTGAAAGTTCCTATCCAAATACATTATTCATGAAATAGTGTCAAGGGAACAGGCGCAGATTGAGCCAGATCAGACACAATACTTTTGAGAGCCTGATTATTATGCAAAAGCAATATGGCCCCGGAAATGGTATAGCGTCCAAGCCAGCTGAATCTGCGCCTGCGAATGAGACCAAAGCCGTTGACTTTCAATCTGTGCTTCATGGTAGAGTTGATAAATAATGCTTCAGTTGATAGTACAGTACAAAATCTGTTAAACACAGGGAGGATAAGTGCCCCCACCCTTTTCACCGACAACCAAGTCAATAATAGCAAAATATATGAACAGATCGTTTGACTAGGTAAAATACCTTTTCACATGACAACTGCTATGTCATGATTTAAATAATTTCTGTGTTGTTCATTGTAGATTTAGGCTCTAAGGATGATCATTTGGCAACATAAAAGCAACAGAAAAAAACCACTTACCACTTCACATTCAAAATGCCCATTTCATATCACACTTTGATGCCGTACAGTAGTACACATACACTAAACTATGACAACATAACGATAAAGCTATGAACATGAAAAGGGGGAATAGAGCGAAAATATTTTTTTCAGCAGGGAGCTTATCTTCACAATCCAGACTTATGGTAAGTCGAGTCAATACATCTGGGCTTTTCTGATCACACCACTTATACAAACACATAGAAAGCTACCATGTAGCTTAATTAAAAGATTCTGTTACAACGTTCAAGACTTCACCTTGTGGCTATGACAAAGCCATTTTCACATATAGGATACATGTACCGGTATATCATTAGTGTTACAGGACCAAAGGTGAATGTTTAAAATATCTTATTTCCATGGCCTGACTTCGGTTAAAGCAAACTTTCTCATCTTAAAAACTTGATGCAGTCACAACAAAAACATGCTCCAGCCGAACCATAGATACAAAATAAGGCCTAAATACAAAACTTGTTATGCTGCCCTCATTAGCCTAAAATCATAAATTTGGGTCTGGCCATGGATTTTTTTATACCTTCACTGCTGTACTGTACATAGAAAATAATGTATGGGATAAGTTATTCATGAGGTCAAAATGCATATGTAAGTGCTTTTTCAGCCATTGAATTCAAATTCAAAAATTCAAGCTAATTTTTGGCCCAAATCTGATATTTTCGCCCAATAACTTCATTTGTAATTTTTTTGAAAAAATATAGTGACCCTGTTCGAGGGCAACATAACCTTTACTTTTTATGCATATGTTTGATGACATACAAGTACCATCAATCACTTTGGAGTCATGTTTTCTCGGCATGACTGTGACATCAAATATATTTATGTTCCCATTTCCTACATGATTCTTACACACAAGATTTACACAAAGCCTTCAACTTTTTAAACATTTAACTGATAATGCTTCGCACATATAAGTAGGTAGAACCCTGATAGAACTGATTTAAACTTGGCAAGAGAATTGGAAAATTGACACAAGATACACACCTAAAAGTTGGATCATGGATGAACATAAAAATATTATCAAAGTATTTTTCCCCTAAATATGCAAGTGTGATCATAAAAAAAAAAAGAAGAAAAAAAAGGAAGACTATCTACTTCTATGAATCACTACATTTGCAAGACATAATTGATCATTAACGCCTGCTTGTATTTAAGGACTCAAATCATTGGTGCATCGTATTTTGATAATACAAGAAAAGAAAATTCTAGAATAAAAGCACATCTTATACCCCTTTCATAAACCCAATTATGCGGCTAATAGCAGCATAATTTGGTCGTAAAATCGAATGAGGACCAGAGTTATCGGCATTATTTTGATGCTGCAATTATCCGCATAATAGCAGCATCGGGACCAGATTTTGACTTTATGAACGCATCTCGAAAGTAATGCGGATAATTGCCATGGAGCAGTCACCCTTTTCCAACACAACCGCATCAGAGGGGGGTGTGTGCGGTTGCCATGACGATTATCCTCCTTTTTTAGGACAGGCGCTCGTAAATATAGTGCAGATTATTTTCGGAGTTTATGAACGCAATTTTTATTGAATTATCCGCATTACTCTTAGGCGGCTAATTGGCGGATAGGTTTATGAAAGGGGTATTACATTATTCAATCAAATATCAACAGGCCAAGACTGGAACAATGAAACTTCATACGTATGGTTGAAGTTCATCATACTGTAAAATAAATCAAACGTTGGGATCAATCAATGATCCCAACGTACACGTTAACGCTACATAAGCATGACCTACTCTAATATGCGAGCTATTTTTGAAGAAAGAAAATTATTTCATAAACCTCTCTACACAACTGAACTCATGTATGGACTCGTCTCTCCATTTACTTCAGCCAATATAATACTTGCAGCAGAGTAACTTCACATCTGTGACAGATCACATTCTATTGCTTTCTTATTACTTGCATAGTCTTGCCATTCTATATCTTTCCAAACCAGTGAAACACATGTATTTTATGTGGCCCACAGCTACACGAGGTGTATTTATATCATGATTCAACAGCGACTTGAATCAACCATGCAATGGTGTAATTGAAACACAAACGTGAAAGACTAATTAGCCTGCTGTCATGATTTACCCTTGCGTATTTACGCATCCTTTGGGCGTTAAATACATTTTACGCATCCTTTGGGCGTTAAATACATTTGTCGGTGGATCTCCTTCAACTGTTTTTCTCTGTTCAACTACTAGATGGGATTTGAATACAATGGAGTCTGCATAAATAGACTTTCCATAAAGCATTTTGTTCATGCCAAAGGGCCTGTAACGAAGATTTACCGATGAATTGCAAATATGAAAGAACCATTCTGATTGGTTCCTGGTCAGTGTTTTGAACAAAGCAATCATGCAAAAATGGTCTTAATTGGACATTTGCATTATGGCCAAAAGCAGTCATTTTCCCGGGGGGGAGACATATTATTTTTCTTTATAAATTTGAACGTGAGAGACTGAAGCAACCAAGCTGCGGCGTTTTTGCATTTCACTTAATTGAGGATTTCTGTCAGATTTGGTGAATTTTGTGAGAATTTCCAGTAAAAAACAAATTGGAGATTTCTCATATTCTCTATCTGCCCCCCCCCCCTTCCCCTGCTGCGTACGGCCATGATTGGTACCAGTACTCATCGATTGATTGCAAAACTATATGTTAGAGAGCCCTCAAAGCATATGTGATAGGCTTCTTCCACAGTTCCAGATAGAATTTTCATCTGAGAAGATTCACACTGATTTACCTATGCTCTTTGGTTCACATTGAAGATAAATTCCAGTTTTGGTAATGATCTCAAAATGACTTTTTACAGAATCTAATATAATGACCACCGAAGTGTCTGTATGAATACAAAATGTGCCAAAGGATTCTGGAAGAAATTGTGTAATTGCTGAGAAATAAGCAAAATAAGCGCGGATTCGGTCATTTCCCGTCGGGTCTTTATTCCAGCAATAATAATACACTGTCCCACGTGTGCCTATCTGTGTTGGTGATCTTCAGTGTGAACATTTTTCAGCGTAGATTTCAAGATTTCACAGAGTTCAGTTTATGTAACTGTACCAGATCTAGATCCTCGATGATATTCTGACAATTAAGCCTGGTTTTACAGACTTGCTCATGAAATCAGTGTTTACTGCAACTACTGGCATTTCTCTTTAAAATCAGTAATCTTAGTTACAAAAAAAATGCAATCTGTTATTGCCATGATTGTAAAGAATTTCCACACAACAATGATCACATTATTTTGAATACGAGGAAAAGATCCTACAAAATACGTTTTCTTCCATGAATGAAATGATGGCGGCCAAGTTCAAAGAAGCTTTAACATTGCAGTGAATAAGAATTTTCTTGGAATCTTTTTCTTTTATTATTTTCCATGGCTCTTTTGAGCAGTTTGGGGGCGAAGTCGCCCAAACCCAAGAGCATCCTTTTCCCTGTGCTGTACACAACAGAACATGATATTCTAAGAATGGTATTCTGGACAGATAAGAATAACGATTAGGAGAAAAAAATAGGTGATCTTTGACATTCAAAATGGCGCAGAATGGTAAAGAAAGCATCTCCACCACATATGTGTTTACTGCAAACAAAAATAAACTTTGAATATAGGAACACTAGGACTTCATCGGCCATAGCAAGGCTCGTTTTAATCCTGATATCCACAAAACTACATGACTTGTAATCTTACATTATGAAGTTATTATTAATATCATATCATGTAACCATAATCATAACCATCAACATTTCCAAATACTGACAATGTCCTTCCACTAGGTAAAAAGCTAGGGGGAACATGAAGGGTTTCTCTTAATGCTTACATAACATGAACTATTTATACCACTTTCAAACACTCTGGCATGATAAAATACCATGATTTCAATGCCACAGTATGCTGTCGTTAATAGACTTTAGTCTTTTTAAAGGACCGCACCAAATCTGCGTCTGAATATTCCTTTTTAGACAAGGCATGCTGCATGGCCTAATAACGACTATCAAAATGCGACCTTGGCCCACTGCAAGCTCTCGTGGTCCGACTGCAATGTGCTTTTGAAAGAATCTAAAGAATACCAAGCCTGAAAAGGCCAAAAAAAATTGGCAAAAGAAAAGCCTCAAGTGGTCGAGTGAACTGAGAAATCACCTTCAGGACATACAGTACTCATTTAAAGAGTAACTGGCCCAGAAATCGATTTGAACTTATGCAAATTTGTGTTTCTTCTATGCACGGATTTGGGTATGACTTGACCAAAGACTGACTATTTAATTGCAGCTAATTTAACAATTTTGCCCAAAACATGGGATTACTGAAAGAAGAATGTTAATCAAGCAAACTATTATGAGGCTCAAAGAACTTTGATGACTGTCAGATATTTTGTTTTCACTTATTGCTCACGATTCCTGGCTCACAAAGTCTTTTGCTTGTGCCTCTTTCACTAATGGGTTTCCGATGACTGCATATCGATTACAGTTGGACCACAGTATGCAGTGGGAATACACGCAGTGACAGATCCAGCAGGATCAGATACAAGAGCATTTATATAGCAAAAGAGTTTGCACGCAATGGTGGGCCCCTCCAACAAGGATGTAGTCAAGGCTGGCAGTTCAGACTCACAAAGCCTCTTAAGAAAACACTTGCGCATAGACTTTGTACACGTGTCTCAGGCCAAGGTCAAGGCAGCAAAATGCCGACTCAGGGCTGGCCTGGACTACATCCCTGCCATCCAAAGTATTAAGTCTAATCCAACTAGATCCATCTCTGATTACACACATGGCAGAACCTTGGTTGGTCAGAACCTTGATTAGTCAGAACCTTGATTAGTCATAACCTTGATAAGGCAGAACCTTGATTGGGCAGAACCTTGGCATGGTGGAACCTTGGCATGGCAGAACCTTGGTAGGGTAGGATTAAGTGGAGTTCTCTGAATTGCTTAGTTGATTCTGGGGGCTACTGACCGCTGCGGCCGAGGCGTGAGCTGCAGCCGCTGCAGAACTCTTCTTATTGGAAGGCATCAGGTAGGGATCCTTGGCCAGGGCTAGGACGTCTGCACGATCCTCTTTGCGGTACATCAGGCATCGACGGATGAAGTCCTGAAAGATTATTGGCAAGAAGAAAATTATCAATATTGCAACATATTGCTCAATTCAACAAACAACATACAAGGACAATACTCTTATTGTCCAGCAACTTTTAAAAATATTTCACCACATTTTTGATGCTTTAATAAAAGTTAAGGAATTCCTTCTGCATTTTTTTTTTGGGGGGGATTGCATATTATTTTGTTGCTATTTAACCCTCATTTTGCAATTGTATTGGGTTCAACAGATAAACTAGTGAATTCTGCTGACTGGGCATGTATATAGAGAAGAGCACAGTCAACCCTAACAAGGCTGGGCTTATTTGACACCTCATAAGAGAGGAGGGGGAACTGATCGGTCCAATGGCATAATTTACACAACTGGAAAATAAAACCCTCCAAAATTTCTCATAACTAGCGTATGCTCATTTGGGTATAAAATCAAGATCCACATGTGCTGCACAATAGAAAACTTGAAAAAGCCTGAAGATTGGCATCTCTGGTTGAACGAGGGACAATTCAACTCACCTTTGCTTCCTGGCTGACCGTTGGCTTTGGACTAAACTGGACTTGAGTGGCTCTTAGGATGGTATTCTGCTCCAAGATGGATGCTTGTGATAGGTTGTGACCGAATGGCTAGGAAAAGAAAACAAGAATATATCTGTACGTGTTTGTATGTGAGGAATAAGTCCAGGTGTGCCGATTATTCTATGACAGTGAAAAGTGTTACCTAAGTAGATTTATTTATCATGATTCTAATTCATTCCTTTGATTTTGTGATAGAACCAATAGCATGTTTGGTGTGGGAACTTACATTCCTAGACACAAGTAATTACTTCACACGACGTGTCGTGATTCCATATTCATGATAATCTATTGTCATATAAAAGTACATAAAATTGGTTTTCACAAATTGGTGCAAAGCAAATACTGTTTGGACCTGTCTCATTGTTCTGCGATAGCCGTGCGGGTGACTCACCCACAACATTTTGAGCATGTTCAAAACTTTTCTGCCTGCAAGATACATGCAAGATACTCTCAATGCCGGCGACCCGGAGGCAACCTGTCACCCGCAAGTCACACACAAAGCTTTCACGGAACAATGTGACATGACCATAACATTTATATACTGTGCTTTTCCCAAATTGACCCAGATTATTTATAACAAGGAAAACTTAACCCAAAATTCAAAATAAAAACTTCCAATCCTCAAAGTCTGGATAAGAAATAAAGGATATGGTTAGTGCCCTTTTAGAACGAAGAGGCAGATAATAATTGCCAGAATGTTCAGAGGTATTCCTATTTCATTATCCAAATAAAGAGACAAATACAGAAACAAAAAAAGAGACAAATTTCATAGAATTCTTTTCAAATAACATATCCTCATCAATAACTTATATGGAGTATCAAAAGCTTTATTACTTTGGACAAACTTCTGCTACCATGTTGAGATGCCAACCTGAGCAATCAAAAATCAAAGAAATACCTTAGGTAAACACAAAACTGAAACTTTAGAAATCAGTACTTTGCATAAAACCATCAGTATTCGTTCATTTTTCAGTACTAAATACGGAAACTCAGTACTGCCTGGCAGCTCAGCATGTTTTCATTGGTTCACTAACTTCACTTTGCTCCACCTACCTTTTTACCATAGAGACACTGGTAGAATATAATACCAGTGGACCAAACGTCCACCTTAGAGGAGATCTTTGGTGGTTCTTTGCCAACTACAAAGCACTCGGGTGGAAGATACCTGCAACAATGAAATAAAGACACTCATGTGTACAGATGGACCAGGTTTTGCAATCATTCTGAAATTCCCATTGTGGCAATGTCACAAATTTTGATCAATCCCAGTTCGAATTTGATCTTAATCTATGTTCTAACAGAACTTTATGACAAGGTTCAGGATCATGCAATCGATCCACTGCTCTATAGTGTGAGAATTCTCTCATTCAGTACAGACCAGCGAGTCAATCATAATGCCACTTTGAGATGTCAAAGTGCCCCCTGCAGCGACAATAATGCATATATATGTCAACCTCCTGTGTGAGAGGCAGCAATTTCGGAAAGAGTAAGGAGTTCTGGGGCCAGTTGCAGAAAGAGTTGCCGCTTAAACGCAAGTAAAAAAATCAATCGCAAGTCCAAAATGCGCGCTGTTGATTGGTTGAAAAATGAAGTTGCGCATGATTTTTAGAGATGAGTTTGATTGCAACTCTTTCTGCAACGGGCTCCTGAAATGATAATCTGAGTTCATTTTTTTTATAATGGTGCAGAAATCAATTTTGTTACAAACATAAAAGTAATCAATCGCTGGGAACACGAAAAGCTGTAATTTGCTATTGTTTTATTCTAATTGCGTAAACATTTTCGACATTCACCAGCGACGTACCAGTCTCTATTGGTACCTTGTTGAAAAGTCAGTGTCACGTCCTTCTCTCAGAAAAGTCAGTGTCACGTCTTTCTCTCAGGAATCCTGAAAGCAGGATTTCATTACAAACCATCAGTCACCACTGACAAAAACAATAGGGGCTACAAATAAACTGCAATGAAGACACACATCATCCTCAAAAGAGGAATTCCTGATAGAGGATGTGGGGTAGACTTTTGACAAGTTGCATAACGACGAAAACTTCTGAACCTTATCCATGGTGGTTTGAAAGTTTAAAAGTTTTCATTTGGTATAAATGAAATGAGTGGTCTGTGGGCGCGTCGTGGTCTAGTGGTTCTGACTCTCGCCTTTCAAACAGAGGGTCGTGGGTTCGAATCCTAGCCATGGCGTGTTTTCCTTCAGCAAGAAATTTATCCACACTGTGCTGCACTCGACCCAGGTGAGGTGAATGGGTACCCGGCAGGATTAATTCCTTGAATGCACCAAGTGCCTTTAGCAGCTGGAGCTACAGCCGGGTTAATATATAGTGTGCCACTGAATAGGCAACTAGATAGATCTGCGCCTCATAAATGCTATATATTATTATTATAAAAAAAGATCCTGGGGATCGAATAAAGACAGGACGTGACTATTGTGTTTCTACAAATACCACTGCTCAAACAGAACCAAATCACCACTAATCCATGCTTATATACTGCCATTCCAACAAAATAATGAATGGCTGGATCACAACAAAAGCAATGAAAGACACCACACAAAGCTCCCAGTTTAAATTTTTTTTTTATACCATATGAACACATTTTAAACAATTAACCCTAACTAGGCCAGGCTATTTTGGTAGTTTATAAAGCCCACCACCCCCATCCCTTCCTGGTCTAGTTAGGATTGAACCACCACAGATTCAGGAATTCAGGAAAAAGTTGTTTACTTACCAGTACGTCCCAGCACCCTGTGAAGTGAGGTCCATACCCCCTTCCTGGGAATTAAAATGCTCATCATCCATCACCTTCGAGAGACCAAAGTCGGTCAGCTTGATGGCACCACACGTCGATCCATGGCACAGTAGAATATTGCCTGGCAGAAAGTCACAAGATCTGAAACTATTAGGAATCAACTCTACGGATTGATAGAATGCGGTTAGACTGAACACAATCCCTTTTTTTTTAAGACAACATTTGGTCTTTTTCCAAGCAATAATACACTGTCCCACATGTGCTTTTCTGTGTTGGTGGTCTTCAGTGTGATTGTTTTTCAGTTTAGATTTCATGATTTCACAAAGTTCAATTAATGTAACAGCACATAGCTGTACCGACCGCACAGAAGCGTTGTTAGCGCTAACAGAGGCTGTTACAACCGGTAATGTGGCAGCGATGCCGAATGTTACAACAATGCATTTCTTACACATTGAAATAAATGTCTTGACTTCAAATTCGGAAAGATGTGACTTGGGCTTACTGTTAGCGCTCTGTTGGGCTAACAACGTTTCTGTGCGGCCGGCACAGATCTAGATCTAAAATGATATAGTGACAACCTTGGTTTGACAGACTTTTTAATTAAATTACATTTCACTGCGACAACTTTAATTTATCTTTAAAAACAAAGGAGAACAAAACATGAACAGGCGCTATAGCCCCCCAAATGCTAACGAGAGCCATGGAAATCCCCATTCATCGCAATGTTAAAGAGAAATGCCAGTAGTTGCAGTAAACACTGATTTCATGAGAGTGTCTGTAAAACCAGGCTTAATTGTCAGTATATCATCGAGGATCTAGATCTGGTACAATTACATAAACTGAACTTTGTGAAATCTTGAAATCTACGCTGAAAAATGTTCACACTGAAGATCACCAACACAGATAGGCACACGTGGGACAGTGTATTATTATTGCTGGAATAAAGACCCGACGGAAGTGACTGAATCCGCGCTTATTTTGCTTATTTCTCAGCAATTACACAATTTCTTCCAGAATCCTTTGGCACATATTTTTTATTCATACAAACAGACACTTGGGTGGTCATTATATTAGATTCTGTAAAAAGTCATTTTGAGATCGTTACCAGAACTGGAATTTATCTTTAAAGCTTATCCAATGTTGAAGATCGAGGCAGTAAGTTGTGAAAAAAAAATCAAAAATAGATTTTTGGCCTGTTTATAATGACTATTACCTGGCTTGAGATCGTAGTGAATGATAGGCGGCTTCCTCTCGTTGAGATACTTGAGGGCGCTCACCACCTGCATGATAATACAACGTGCCTCTCTCTCAACCATCAGCTTGTGTTGCTTCAGATGGAAGTCAAGGTCATTCCCAGGACAGAATTCTAGAACAGTGCAGAATCTACAACACAAGGGAAGCAAAAAACTTGTACATTAAATGTGTTGTCAACATATGAACAAACACAGAAATGGGAATGTAGTGGAAATTACATCCCGAGTCAAGGCATACACATTCATATCGTCTAGCAATGAATAAGGGGTTTTTAAAAAAAACTTTATAACATCGGGGATGTCACTTTAAACTGAAAAGAAAAAGAGATCACATAGAATGGGCAAAGTTGTTTTCTATGGAAGACAAAGAGGAAGAATAGAATTCCTACTCTGTTGAGAAGTGACATCCCTACATGTATGTACATAAAACTAGGAAGATTGAACAATGAAGAATAATCCCTTTCAGCAGATTCAAAGCTTTTCAGGGATGAAAGAAATCTGTGTATCAGTGAGAGGTGCCACAGTTAAGTAATTTGAAAATTCACTTCATACGCGTTAAAAGTGAGTGTGCATCATGCAAGGAAAACATGCCTCTTGGGTTAGAGCACAAAAAAACAAACTGCTCCTGATACTTACGAATTGGCATCGATCTCAAAGACATCATAGAGCTTGACAACTCTTGCATGATCTAAACTCTTATGGATCTCATACTCCCTCAAAGCATGTCTGCAAAAAAAAAGGAAAATGGCAATGTATTATACATGTAATGATATCTTAAAACAAAGTATTTGAATACGGTTTCAAGACATGTCTACAATGCATCTTTATCCATTATCACTCAGAGTACTCCTACATTATTACTTCTACCTAAGATTTAGAATTTCCAGTTAATGACCTCTATGACCTCTGACATGATCCCCCAAATCGAATCTGGGGAGCGTTTCATGAAAGGACTTGTCAGACGTTTTATCCGACAAGTGCCATTTTATCCGACAGTTGCCATAGGAACAGTGCTTATCAGCCAATCAAAATCTAGGAAAGATGTCAGATCTGACAACTTGTCGGACGAAAATGTTGATGAAACGGTCCCCTGATCATCATCATTTCCGCTATAAATACATGAACCAAGTTTAAAGTTAATCTATCTAACTATTCTTAGTTATTGCAGGAACAAAAACAAGGACGAATGGACAACACGAAAGCAAACAGCCTCCACCAACCACCTAAGGTGGGCAGAAATATAAAAACAAATAACTCTATGTGATTTACAATATATACACAAACAGTTGAGATATAATTCAAACAATTTGTGTAGATATTTAGATAAGTTGATTTAACTGTTCTTAGATTCGAGTTCTTCCAAAAAAAGAAGAGGAAAAAGCTTACGAGAGAACAGAAAAGAATGTTCTTGCGACGAATGCCTGTGTTTGTCTAAAAGAGAATGGACCTTCGTGTATTGAAGCTATTTCCCAAGGCTACATAAAGTGCATATCACTCCTAATCTCTAACCCACTGCAAAAATCCCCAAGGTGGGGGAAAGAGATGAGGGGATTGGCAGTGGGCCAGGCCATTTCTAGCTTTGGAAACGAGAATTTCCTTCTATCAACGTCCAACCTTGACTATGTCTTGCCCCCCCTCCCGCTGCCTCCCTTTCTCTCCGGGGTAATCTCCCCTTCCTATTCTCTCTCCTCTCTCTGCACTTCTTGCCTCTCCTCTCTATTTCTGTCTCTCCTCTACTCTTTTTCTCTCTTTTCACACTAACATATTATTTCACCTTTTTGTTGGGTAGGCGCGGGGAGGAGATGGTGCCTTCTAGGAGTTTTCTTTTTCTTTTCTTGGTTGATATTATGTCTGTATATATATTTTTTTTGTAATGCACTATTTATTTATATCTATGCAGTTCATACTTTTGCATGTCTTTCACTCATGTATTTTTAGATGTTGTCATGAAATGTATGTATATAAATCCCGAAACGAATTTCCTTCGTGGACCTGAATAGTTTGAATTGAATCGCATTAGACTAGTGTTCTTCACACAATGCATTACAGGTAATATTCACGTAATCAATTATAAACAGTCATGCTCACTTGATGTAATTAGCCTTCTTATCCTCCTTCCATTCTTTACTTAGTTGATGAATCTTACATGCCACATCTCTATGCTCCTTCAGGTCATACCCCTGTACCAATAAAAATAATCATTAATCAAATACATAAAATAAGTAAAAGCACAGTGAATTCAGTCTATGCAGATTCTGGCAAGAGCCTCTCATTGTGCTTGCTCATTCCTTTTGCACCATAACTCAAAGAAGACTTGCTTGAATATGTTTTTCTGATATTTCTGTGCAGGGGGGGGCCAGGTTCATAAGGATAACTGTAACGTTGCAAATGACTGTATAGGTACCATTGACTTTATGAATGTCTTCAATACGAAGGGCAAAAAAAAAGTTTTCCCGATTTTTCAAGCATAGTTTGATTTAGGTTCAATTCATTACATCCAGTTGTGGCAAAAACATACATTTATCTGTATGAATATTGATCAAAATCTATGTATTTATAATTCAGCTAATGCGAGTAAAAAAGAACCGATTCACATATAGTGGTTTCCCAGTTTTCCGCATTCCACTTGATCATAAATTTGTTCAAATTGCTAAATTTATGATTCTCCCTGAACTACCCCCCCCCCTCAAACACGGTAATTACTAAAATTTACTAACAATAACATTTATAATTCCATATAATAAAAAAAATATATAAATGTAATAACAATGATAATAATAATATGCATTTTTATGGCGCAAAAACTATTTCTATATCTATTGCCCTGCAAGAGCTTCTGAGATGCTGAACATACTATTAGAATAGATAGGTTTTTAATTTTCACTTGAAATTATGTAAACTTGTTGAACTCCTAATGTCGAGGGGAAGTTTGTTCTATATCGTGGGGCTGAAATCAGAGATGACTTATCTCGTAGTGTTGCTTTAGTCTTGTGTGGGGGTAATTGCAGTGTGAGTGTATCTTGTGAGCTATGAGGGTTACGGTCATGAGATAGGGATTTCAAGAAATCTGAGATATAACTTGGGACCTGACCATTAAGTCCTTTAAAGACTATCATTAGGATCTTAAATGTGCAGGAAAAAGTCTTGATACAAACACATCATTGTACTGTGCTGTTTAGTTCTTAGCACCCACCTTGTACACTTCACTGAATCCTCCCTTGCCGAGGAGTCTTAGTAGTAGATAGCGATCATTAAGAACCTTGTGGTCTCTGAATGTGGACTGGTCCTCGTTATGAATACGTTTCAGCTCTCGTATGTGAAGATTCCGCTCCCTTTCTAGCTTTTCTAGTTCTCCCTGTAAATCTGCTTCCTCCTAAACAAACAAATAAATTCCAAAATTAGTTTTAAAGAGTGTATTGTCAGCAGGATTTGCAAACAGTGGTTTATCAAGTTTCCATATTTATCGGGCAAGGCCAATTTTCGTATAGCATATGCCACAGAACAAATGGGAAAATTCAAAAGTGTACAGAGTAATCTAAGGCCAATTTGAGGGGTACTGATCCAAGCAATGGGGGGGGGTTCTTCTTTTTATTTGGCAACGAGATTTTCGTCATAAACGGGCATCCAAACCCATGGACTTTCCTTGTCCCTTGAACAGATTGGAAATGAAGTCAGTGCTAAAAAAATTTAAAAAATTGATGACAACTTAGAAAAGGCTGTAGTGCAATGGTGGCAGTCTCATTTTGCCTGAAAGCAATCTCCTGATACCTGTGAAGAACTCTTTCGAGGCAAAAGAAGGTTGCTTCCCATGTCATAACTCTAAAATCTAGCCGTTTCTTAGCCATCATAAAAATATTCAGATCTGAAAATATCAGGTTTTTTATCAGCCCAGAAGCGATATCCCTCCTGATATCAAAGGGAGTTTTCGCGACACTACGCATACGCTTTCTGGAATGTATTGTCAAAAGCCCTGGAATCTATCTGTCAAAAATTTGTGTATCAATACAGCAGTGTCATCCATGTCTCTTTAACATACAACATATTTGCCATTTTTCTTCCGCTATGAAAATTTACTACGATCAGCTTTCCCGGTTCATCAATTTTATCCAAAGACCCCTCAGCTGTTCTTTGTGATTTGACAGGCATTTTCAGTAGATTTACTATGTTGTGGAAGCCGTCCCTGTTGTGACTGGAAAACCCACTATTAACATACACATTTGAGAGCGTTTCATGATAGGTCTAAAAAAAAAAAAATTCCAAGGAAGTCTTTTATCTGACAATTGCCACATCATGGGCCCATTTCATAAAGGACTTCCAACTGTTGTAACTTTGCCATTATGGCAACTGCCACGGTAACCTTGATTCTGATTGGCTGCTGATCTGTGTTACCATGGTACTTACCATTACGGCAAAGTTAAAACAGCTGCAAATCCTTCATGAAACAGGCCCCTTGTCTACTTGGCTAATCAAACCTAAGGAAGTTGTCCATTCCAACGACTTGTGAGAGGACAAAATGCAAACAAATGCTCTCCTGAAATCACCCCTATCTGGACAAACTCTTTACAAATCTTTCCATGGGCGTCATATGTTGAAATTGCTGTCAAATTTTACTTCAAATGGTCAATGCAAGATAATTACAACCCAACCTCAATCACATAATCACATATTTGTTTGATTTATCTAATTTGATGTCGATTGAACAGGCATGTATTTCTGTGTAAAAGAAACCAGAGAAGAGACTGACAAAGTATGACCACAAGAAGTACCTTTTTAAATGCAGCTTGTCTTAATTTCAAGATCTCGTCTCGCTCATAAAACTCAGCATGATTCATAAACTCTGGGAAAGGTTTGGCGAATCCTTCATCGTTGGGTCCATTCTGTTTGGGCCTGGACTTGGAACTGGGATGAGGACTATTTGGAGGTTTCCTCTTCATTAAGGATTTCCTTTGCTGGTCCAGCTCCTCCCTTTCTTTGGCAATTTTCTCCTGGCGCCTAGTATTGGAATTAGAGATGGATGAGAATACGAGTCAGTCAGGTACGTATTTCATTTCTTACAATGAAAACTGTGACTGTGTAACTTTAGTATGTACATTTTACTACATAATAACAGTTGATATTTCCATAGTGCCTTACCATCTTTTCTACAAGATACAAAACTGTTTGAGGGTTCAGAGGCATTTGCTCCAGTGACAACTGCTTTGCTATAAATTCATAATGCTAATTGAATATCAAACTTCAAACCTGGATTTGACACTATACCTTACACTAAACCTAACCCTAAACCTAACATAAAGCAGAGCTGCCAACCTGAACAAGTACATTTCAGTATTTTCAACGCTGAAAATCAGTATTTTGTTGAGGAAATCAGTATTTTCACAGGAATACCATAGGACAACACATAAACTGAAACTTAAGAAATTAGTATTTTGCATGAAACCATCAGTATTCTTCTCTATTTTCAGTACTAAATACGGAAAATCAGTACTACTTGGCAGCTCTGATAAAGCCTTATTGCAAGATGAAATAAAGCCTCGGGCAGATCACTGTGTCACAAGTTTGAGATGCTATCCCTGGTCAGCACAGGAGATAGAATATAAACAAAATGCCCGCCACTGAAAGCATCAGTCTAAAAGTCCAGGGCACATATTAGGGTATTAGTCCAGTTTGGGCATGCTCAATGGCTTGCGTTGCTTCACTCCACCAACCTTGCATGCTGTATGGCACACTATGATGAACGAGCTTGAAGAGATCAAAAAGTCCCTAATTGGTACTTACTTGACAAGATCAGTGAATGCATAGCCATCGTTCCAGGTTTCAACAAATTTGGCCCCTTGTCTCTGGGTGGTGAACTGTCCTAGCCTTAGCCGATCCTCCATGCTCTTCGTCCGTGCTTCTTTGTTTTCAGTTCGGGCCTGTAAGTGGAGACGATTTATATTTTTCATGTTCACTTTTGATGAAATTAAAGGGATTGTTTAACTTCATTCAGGGTGTAAAATGCTTTTTTCACCTCTTGGAGCTGTTGTTATCATAAATAGGTTGCCTAATTGCTGTGATGACAACTATAAATACTAGTCATAAATGTTCCTAGGTATGCTTAGGTTAATATTGCAGTCTATGGAACAAAAACAATAACCTTTTCACTAATTGCACAATATGTAATAATATGAAACCAAAGTTTCAGGGTTCCTCTTAAAACATTATTGCATGCACTGACCGCATGTCCCACCACTGACCCACAACTCAGGCTTTTGAATTAAAAAATACAATGCCGCATAGTGAAAAAAGGCATTAATCTAGGTAAATTAAGAATTCAGACTATGCACTCTTAAAGAGTAATAATAATGAACCTTTTGGTACAAATTTACTGTTCAATTTGAATATTTCAACAGCCTTAGACATCTTAAAATTTCAACTGAATTCTTGTCTTTTAGAATGATAAAATTTCGAAGGACTATAACAATCATCCAAACTTTCTAATGTATATTTTTAATATTGTATTGCTCTAGTATTCCTCAGAATCAAACATTTTAGAGAGATGCTCCTCATATTTTTACAGTCATCATTTAGAATTATCATCATCACTCTTGCCTTTAAACCAGAGGATTATGGGGTTGAATTCCAGCTATGGCATAGTTTCCTTCAGCAAGAATTCATCCATAATGTGCTGCACTCAACCCAGACAAGGTAAATGGGTACTGGCAGGAAGTATTCCCTTAAAATGTTGTGAGCACCAAACAAGAAGGACTTGTGTGCATTATAAATACCCTGTATCATTATTATCATTATCTTACCTTCTCAATAAGAAGTTGTTTAATCTTCTCTGTACTTTTCTTGGACTGCTCTTTAACCTTTTCTAAAAGTTTCTGAGCACTATCTAACCTCCGTTGTAAATCCTGAGTTGTCTAGAAAATGCAAGATTACAAAAGAAGGCTAAGAGTTAGAATAATGATATCAAAACCACACTAAAGTGTGATAAACTGTTGAATATATCAATATTTTCTATATTAAATGGAGTTGTCAAACCACATGAAATTTAATTCAAGCTAAGTCTAAAAAAGGAAACTTAATTTCAAGTAATCAGAATGGAGCTTTGTTACTTAATAAAGAATAAGTAAGACTTGCACAACTTTTATGTGTTGACTCTCCATTTGTTTTGTACACAAATTTTCAGATTTCCCCTTTTATTTTACATATTTCACATTATATCCTCCTGACCTTGACATACATGGTGTGGATTATATTTTCCCATGACATATGTTGTGCTTAGGAGGCAAGATGCAATTTGAAAGATGAGGAAAATCTGAAAATTTGTGTAAAAAAATGGAGAGTTTCCACAAAATCCGCCATTTTAAAGCATGTTTGTCAACTTGAGGATCCCTATAGAAAGTATAACAAGACTTTTTAAAAGTCCATAACTTGCTTATTTCATAACCAATTTTGATGAAACTTGTTTTAAATTGTTCCTCTCATTTTACTCTTTCCAATATTGCTTATCTTATTGGGTTTTGGTTTCCTTTAAATGTGACTTGGACTCAAAATGCTGACATGCACACGACATTTACCATACAATATAACTGATCGATAAACAGCAACACACATCCTCTAAGCATGATTTGACCAATGTGGTGGCAATGCATTTTAAATTGCATGCAACAGGGGATTTAAGTGCAACTTTTAGTCACACTTAAATCTTTGTGAAACATCCCCCCCCCTGGTGCCTTCTGAAAATTAGCAAGGATACCCAAATGCAGAAATAGAAGAATCGAAAGCCTTGGAGACCCAAGAGGTACTATGGTAAATTCATGATCACAAGCACGGATAATGCCCAGATAAACAATCATATGTCAATAATGCGGATACTATTACTTACACTATTGAGCGTTTCTATCGTCTCTTCTTTCACCCTCATATGCGACTGATGTTGCCTTTCTTTTAGTTCTAGATCTTGTAAACTCATTTCAGTCTGCAGGTAAATAAAACCATCAAACATGTCAACTGATACATAGAACATGAATCAAAGAAAATATGTTATAGACATCAAAGTATGGAAAAGAATATTCTGCCAAATCTGGCCAAAGGACGCTAGTGCTGCGGTGGGATTTGAACCCCGGACCTTGTGGTTCAAAGTCAGAAGACTTATCCATTGAGCCACAACAGCTTTAATATTCCTTCGACAAGAAATAATCCATATTGTGCTGCACTCAACACAGGTGAGGTGAATTGGTACTTGCTAAAATTTATGTTTGAATACTTCAGCACCTGTACCAGCTGCAGGCAGATCAATAATGCCATACATTGCAAATGAATACCAGTAAAAGGTAACAATCTTAATGAGTTCGAACAGAATCCAATAAAATGACCACCAAAGTGTTTCTACGTATAAATAAAAAAATATGTGCCAAATGGCTCTGGAAAAAAAGTGTAATTACTGATGAATAATAAAGCATAATAAGCACAGAATTCCATAAATGTTGGGTATTTTTCCAAACAATATTAATAAACTATCCCACATATGCCTTTATGTGTACGTGATCCTCAGAATTATCAGTTTCAGCTAAGATTTCATGATTTTACAAAGGTGTAAGTTTATTTCAGTGTACCAGATCTAGATCTATAATATGGTGGCATTTAACCTTGATTTTAAAGAATTTCTCATGAAATAATTGTTTGCTGCAGCTAATTTCGTTTACTTTTACAGCTGCACTGTACAAAACTACAAATTCACCTATCATACAGAGCGTCACAGATAAAAATCAAACCAAGGATCATTAATGATTTATCATCAATTAATCACAAACATAATAGGCAGAGTACATATCATCATAAAGCTTATTCATGAAATCTCTCCATTTCTCACTTGGTATAACTCGGAAGATTGCTTATTCATGCATGAGTGAGTTTAAACGATTTGAAGAATAGAAAAAAATTATTGGAATAATTCAAAAGAGCTCATTAATCATCATATAAACTTTTTTTATCATTTAACATGCTCAATATTATTGAATAAAAGATACATAACACATATTCCATCTACTTTTTTTTATATAGATGAGCTTTATATTTGACATGCAAAGTTTACCTGAGTTGATATTGAGCTGCTTTCTGAAAACCTAGGCCTGGCTGGTTTGGGTGATTGGGAAGAATGTGAGATGTAGTCGTTGCTGTTACCACATGGTGATGACATCATTTGCTATTAATACAAATAAAATAAAAAAACAATTTATAGCAAGGTTACAATTTCTTTGATTAATACAAGAGCACATCTTTATTTTAGTAATTTCATGAGAGCATTTTATTATTTTTAATCTATTTTTATTCTTTTTTTTACAATCACTCTGAACACAACAGCTGATGATTTATTAGAGAGCTTCTAGATATAATGCATGTCTGTATCTGAAATATGCTATGTTGGCTAAAATGCAACCTTTAATATAGCAAAAGCGAATTGACTCACAACTGACCAGGTGCAATTTTTAGCTATTATAGCACCTGGTCACAACTGACCAGGTGCTATAATAGCTAAAAATTGGCTTCTATATATAAGGGATAAAACATTTATTCAACAGTACAGCCTATAATTCCATTGCTTTATTTTTCAAAGCCTTATTCTGGATAATTTCCTGAAAATGGCATACATGTACAGGTGGACTGCCCATGCCCATACTGTTTCACTATTTTGGGCAATGGCATTTTTCTAGAGTACACATTTCTATATTACACTTCCAGCATTAATGGGGAAAAATGAAAATCACTACAAATCTCCCAACCCCAATGTGAGGGGCATCGAGGTCAGCTGACAGACATCCACAGCCTACATGTAGGATGACATTGGAATAACTTAAAGCTCAGAGTGTTGTTGCTTTTGTTTTTAAATACCTGAGGGTGTTTCATAAAGTTGTTTGTAAGTTAAGAGTGACTTTAAAGGTCAAGTCCACCTCAGAAAAATATTAATTTGAATCAATAGAGAAAAATCAGACAAGCACAATGCTGAAAATTTCATCAAAATCGGATGTAAAATAAGAAAGTTATGACATTTCAAAGTTTCGCTTATTTTTAAACAAAATAGTTATATGAACGAGCCAGTTACATCCAAATGAGAGTCGATGATGTCACTCACAATTTCTTGTTTCTTATTGTTTGAATTATACAATATTTCAATTTTTACGAATTTGACGATTAGGACCTCCTTGCCTGAAGCACAAAATGTTAAAATAATGGAATTTCACGTGTTCAGGGAGGAATGAAACTTCATTTCACATGACAATGACGAGAAATTCAAAATATTTCATAATTCAAACAATAAAAAACAAAAGAAATAGTGAGTGACATCATCGACTCTCTCATTTCGATGTAACTGGCTCGTTCGTATAACTATTTTGTTAAAAATAAGCGAAACTTAGAAATGTCATAACTTTCTTATTTTACATCCGATTTTGATGAAATTTTCAGTGTAATGCTTGTTGAATTTTTCTCTTTTTATTCAAATCAAGTTTTTCTTAGGGTGGACTTGTCCTTTAAGAACTGGTGATCCTTTCTTGTGGTAAATGATAGTCATGATTAAATGTTAATTGGTGATTATTTAGCATACCGGTATAAGAAAGGATCACCAGTCATTCTTAAAGGGGAATGAAACCTTTGGAACAAATAGGCTTGTGTAGAAACAGAAAAATCATAGAATAAGAATAAAGAAAGTTTGAGAAAAATCGGACAAATAATGAGAAAGTTATGAGCATTTGAATATTGCAATCACTAATGCTATGGAGATCCTCCCATTGGCAATGCGACAAGGATGTGTGATGTCACTGATGAACAACTTTCCCTTTGGTGGACTATAAAATACCCTCAAAAGGCTCTTTTTGCTTTTTCTTACGATACAAACTCTTTATCCATTATGTATTCTTAAAAAATATGTATTACATGCCCTCATGTAGAAAGAACACATGATCTATGGATAGATGTGATAAAAGAGGCAATTCAATTGAAATATATACTAAAGTAATGGGGAGAGTTGTTCATCAGTGACATCACACATCTTTGTCGCATTGCCAATTTGCTATCTCCATAGCAATAGTGATCGCAATATTCAAATGCTCATAACTTTCTCATTATTTGTCCGATTTTTCTCAAACTTTTGTTGATCTGTTTCTTTGATTTTTCTGTTTTCACACAAGCTATCTTGTTCCAATGGTTTCATTCTTTAAAGTCACTCTTAATTTACGAAAAGCTTTATGAAATAACAGAAATGGTATTTGAGAAGAGTGTAAAGAAACTCACACTAGGATATGAACTAGATGGTGGAGACTTGGGTAGGATGCCTATGCCGAGACCGGTCCGTCCTGGACTTAATGATGTTGCGGCCTGCAAGTGGAAAATAAATGTTTTCATAACTCAGTCCAAAATAACAAAACTGTTCTTGAGGGCAATATAACATGACTAGAATGGTTGAATACCTATGCCTAATGAAAAAGAGAGAAAAATATATTTAAAAATTAAAGCATGCATGACAAATATCAGCCCCATCCACCCAACTGATTCAAAATAAAACAAATATATCCAGAGTAAATCCATATCTAGCACTTTCACAGCCACCTGCACTAAATGCCCACATGTATATTATGAGAACAAATTTTTTTTAATAATGTAATAATAATATGCAATTTCTTATATAGCGCTTAATACAAATGTTTCTAAGCGCTGCATACTATTACCCTGGCTTTAGCACGGCTACCCTGATCGGGCGCATCAAGCATTCAAGGAATTCCTTCCTACCGGGTACCCATTTACTACACCTGGGTCGAGAGTGGCAAATGTACATAAACGCCTTGCCAAAGGACGCTACTGCTGTGATGGGATTTGAACCCTGGACCTTGTGGTTCACAGTCCGGAGACTTATCCACTGAGCCACAGCACCTCTATTAAATGAAGTGGTACACCTGACACCTTCTACTCTGGAGAGAAGTGCTACTACTACATGTACAATGTACTTCTACAATAAAGAATACTAAGATTTATTTTTGGTTGGCAATGAATCATCTGCATCATTGCTTTGGCACATAGGATCTTGCTGTCTCTGTCAACTTACCTTAAAATATTCACTTATCTTCTTTGGACCTGAAAGTACAACAAATAAAACACAAGTTACGTTTAAAATAGTTTTAAGTCGCATGAACATGTACAAACCAACATGCCAAACAACAGCATTACACCAATCATTGCAAGCTGTGCATTACCAAGTTTCAAAACGAGAATCAATCAAGATATCTTTACTTCCCCTTAAATCCCAATTTAGAATCAAAGTTAATAATCACTGTTAAACATGTACTAGTCTAACGAGACACTGACAAGAAATCTTAATCGAGTCTTGGTAATTACCATGAGCATCCTTATCTGACATCTTCTTACATCTGACAATGAACATTCAAAACTGAAACACAATTATACAATTAGCGCAACGAAAGTGAAAAAGTAAAAAAAAAGCAATGTACAGCAGCCATAATTTACACTAGATCCTGTTTTGTAAATCTTGACATTCCTGTATTATGATATCAGGTCTTTTTCCAAGCAATAATACATTGTCCCACATATGCTTATCTGTGCTGGAGATCTTCAGTGTGATAGATTTTTAAGCTTAGATTTCATGATTTCTAAAAGTCCAGTTACTGAAACTGTACCAGATTTAGTCCTACAATGATACACATGTCCATGTAGTGACAATTAACCTTGGTTTTATAGCCCTTTTCATTAAATCAGTGTTTACTGAAACTACATTCATGTATCTGTATTAAACTGTACTCATTCATAAACAATAAAGCTTCAATCCAATGTCACCTCCCACCCCATACCATCAATAAGTCGCCCAAAATGAGTTTGAGATTTTTATTGAGCTTGAAAAAGCACATCAGTTTTAAAATCATATTATAACTGGTCGTTTTGTTCAACAATAATCCACACAAGAGATTTAGTGAGAGCTTCTTAGAAGGTTGGGGTTCACTCAAGAATGGGCGATTTAAAGTACGGTGTTGAAATCTGGTGTTGGTGTTGTGACAACACCAACACCAGCCACAACACCGTACTTGAAATCAGGCTGGTGTTGGGATTGACCTCGATAAATATGACATATTTCCGGCAGTTCGTGTGGAAGAATGGTGTTGAATATCGTCTGCTAAACCCAGCACTGCGGCTGGTGTTGACGATCTACGTGCAATTTCCCCATTCACCAACACCAACCCACAGGAATTGGGAAAATCATGATTTCAAGTTCAGTGTTGGCAATCTCAAGCTCGTGAACAGGCGGCGAACATGATGAAACATCCCCGTAAAATTAGCTTTTACAGTTAAGATGAGTTCAAATTATTTGAGCTTTATATATTTTGATGAAGAATAATGTTCACTCTATCAAATTCTTGAATTGATCAAAGCATTGGAATTCTGTACGATGAGAATTTAATGCATTTCCCTCCGATTTCATTTTCGTCGTCGAGACTTCTCACGTAAAGTTGAGATGATCAGCAGTGCAGCGCAGAGGCGTGACGTCATAGGATATCGATAACGCGATCAAGATCACTCCTCTGAACTCAGCTCGGTGTTGGAGCTCGGTTCAGCGGACTTTTTACGGTCTCAACACCGAACACCGTACTTGAAATCACCCAATGGGATGTGCACTGTGCAATCCTGGTGAAACTTCCAAGCAGTGCAGGAAAACCTGGGGAGCGTTTCATCATTATTTTAGTCTGACAAGTTGCCATAACTGAAAACTTTCCTGGATTCTGATTGGTTAAGAAGCACTGTTACTATAGCAACTGTCGGATAAAACAGGACTTGTCGGATAAAACGTCTGACAAGTCCTTTCATGAAACGCTCCCCTGGAGTCAAACAAATTCATGTACGCATCTCGTTTTTTATATTCAACATTACAATATCAAATTTTGACAGTACGACAAAGTAGAACTACCTGTATTGTTTCAGAATCAGATAAGCTTGTTTTCATTATCACTTTTTTACTTATGGCTATTTAGGGCGTACCGTCCCGGACGGCTTTTGTTGGTTTAGGAATGGCTGGTCTCAATAAATGGTAGGGATGACAAAAAAAAAATCAAGATGATTGCCACGTAATCTATGCTGCTAGCTGATTGGTTGCTAATGCTTTATAGTAAATAGTGGTAGTAAAAAATCGAGCTGTGATTGGCTAGATTGGTATGTGACCTCCCTTCAAACATATGTACAATACAACTTTCGATTTTTGGAGGGTGAAACCTGAGTCAAACGAATGGGGAGAATATCGATTAATGGCAATGCGTATTTAGCCAGTCAGTCCTGCACATCTGCATTTACTAAGCGCATGCAATGCGTTGAAACATAGTTTTGAGAGTGACGTCACCTTATCCTGACTTGTGCAACTTTACATTATGGATGGTACGTGAGCAACGGTACAAATGTTTGACATTCAGCCTCCCATTCGCATGTGTACCACAAGCTAAGCAGGTTTTGTACAATTTACTATAGTGAACGTTCTATCATACAATATCACTGGACTATTTGAACTCCAAATGTAATCCATTATATTGTACAATAGATTGTACACTATTTACATAACATTACCTGATTGATCACTATCTTGCCCTTTTCTTTTCCTCTTCTTTCTCTCCTTTTCTGGGGTTTCTGACTGCATGACCTGCAAAATGAAATAGCATTAAAAACAAGTGGAATGCCTCTGGCCGTCTTACCTGCATCACGTGATTCAACATAGCAGCAGTGCTGACTTTGAAAACTACTATAACTCGCACAAGATGTTCAGTGATACTTGGTTACTCTTATTTCCACGTTTTATGAACTAGACCAATACACTTACAGAGATAGGATGGTAATTTAACAAATACCCCCAATGTTGCCAAAATTCATTGACCTCACATGACCTTTGACCTTGATCATGTGACCTGAAACTGATATTCAGTGATACTTGATTACTATTATGTCCAAGTTTCAAAAGTCAGATCAATAAACTTGCAAAGTTATAATGGTAATTCAACAGATACCCCCATTATGGCCAAACATCATTTACCTTTGACCTTGGTCATGTGACCTAAAATGCGCACAGGATGTTCAGTGATACTTGATTACTCTTATGTCCAAGTTTTTTTAACTAGACCAACATACTTTCAAAGTTATGATGGTAATTCAACAAATACCCCAAATTGGCCAGAGTTTATTGACCCAAAATGACCTTTGACCTTGATCATGTGACCTGAAACTTGCACAGGATGTTGAGTGATACTAGATTACTTTCATGTCCCAGTTTCATGAATCAGATCCAAAAACTTTCAAAGTTTTGATTGTTATTCAATAGATACCCCCAAATTGGCCAAAGTTCATTGACCCCAAATGACCTTTGACCATGGTCATGTGACGTGAAACTCATGCAGGATGTTTTGTGATATTTGATCAACCTTATGTCCAAGTTTAATGACCTAGGTCCATATATTTTTAAGTTATGATGACATTTCAAAAACTTAACCTCAGGTTAAGATTTTGATGTTGATTCCCCCAACATGGTCTAAGTTCATTGACCCTAAATGACCTTTGACCTTGGTCATGTGACATGAAACTCTGATAGGATGTTCAGTAATACTTGATTAACCTTATGGCCAAGTTTCATGAACAAGGTCTATATTCTAAGTTATGATGTCATTTCAAAAACTTAACCTCAGGTTAAGATTTGATGTTGACGCCGCCGCCGTCGTAAAAGAAGACAGTAATGACATTTTAAATTTTTGCTTTATTTTTCACAAAACAGTGTCTACACAACTCAGTGACATGGAAATGAGAAAGTTGATGATGTACCCCACTCACTATTTCTTTTGTTTTTAATGTTTGAATTACATGTATACAATATTTCATTTTTTACAGATTTGACAAGGACAAACTTGACAGAACGATATAGTATTTTCAAATTCCACATAAAAATCCTCATTTCATGTAACAAAATACAAAAGAAATAGTGAGTGGATGATGTCATCTGCCTCCTCATAATTTTACCTCTATATCATCACTAGGTGAACCCCTGCTGCATGTGCTGGTGCTATGGTTGGAATCATCAGCTATCATGATGGGTTGCTGAGAAGAGCGGTTTCCTTTGATACGTGCTTCTAGCAGCTCCAGCTTCTGTGGATCGAAATGCCTGAACTCTTGCATGATGGGACAGTTGTCCTCTTATTGTCACAACGATGATACGATTGGCAGTGTTTCAGGAAACAGATTGTGTCACTATGGAAGGTAATAAAGGGATATAATACTGGCTACTATTTTGTTACACAAATTTTGTTATTTTTAAATGATAAAAATCATTCTTTAACATGTGCATACTCTCCACCGAGCAAGGGG